>NW_018397257.1:9574464-9614682 GCF_002168275.2 Theobroma umbraticum
CATCGTATGGATGGTTTTGTTTCTAGAAGTCCAGGCAGAGAATATCCAGGCATATCCCCACATGGATTTGGAGGGCATCCTGGTGATGAGATAGATGGCAGGGAACGCCGATTCAATGATAGGTTTCCAGGCTTGCCTGGCCACTTACATAGGGGTGGATTTGAGAGTTCTGATTGTATGGAGGAGCATTTGAGGAGTCGTGATATGATTAATCAAGATACTCGGCCAGCGTACTTTAGAAGGGGTGAACATGTGGGTCATCCTAACATGCCTGGTCATTTGCGGTTGGGAGAACCCATCGGCTTTGGTGATTTTTCTAGCCATGAACGAATAGGAGAATTTGGTGGGCCTGGAAACTTCCGTCATCCACGACTTGGTGAGCCAGGGTTTAGAAGCAGCTTTTCACTTCAAGAATTCCCTAATGATGGTGGAATCTATACAGTTAAGTGTTGGTTTTCTTCTAATTTTTATTGATTATGTTTGTGCAAAAATACTGCTCCATTCATCTTGTTTCTGTGTTAATATCATCTACGCATGCGGAGAAAGTGTATCATTGAGTTCTTTGTGTTTCTGCTTCTTCTGCCCTATTATTGACTCTGGTGTTTTCAGGGTGGTATGGCTTCATTTGATAATTTGAGAAAGAGAAAACCAATGAGCATGGGTTGGTGCCGCATTTGTAAACTAGACTGTGAAACAGTTGAAGGCTTGGACCTGCACTCACAAACAAGGGAGCACCAGAAGATGGCTATGGATTTGGTTGTGACCATCAAACAAAATGCAAAGAAACAAAAACTGTAAGTTCATCTGGCCATATTGTGCATGGTGGTATCCAAATGTTAATTTGTTTATGGTTAAGACACGTCATTTTATTCTTTGTGTTGCTTTGTTTTGTAGAACCTCCAGTGATCACTCCATACGCAATGATACAAGCAAGTCAAAGAATGTAAAATTTGAAGGCCGTGTGAATAAGCATTGAGTCTTGATGTTTGCTGTCCATAGATTGTGGTTGTTCCCTTGCTCACTTGGGATTGAATTTGTTGGTGTGGTATTTGGCACTTAGTGATGTAGGTCACTCACCCTTTGATGCCTCTTTTTCACTTCTGGGTGGTTTATGCTGGTCCTGTCGTTTCAGGTTGCTGCCATGTAAATGGAGATGGTTTTTGGAACTGAAGTTCAGTGGCAGTTAAGTTTATTGGTTTTTTCTTTTTTGATATGATATATTTTCCTTTTAGAACTTCAGTATTTTGTGTCAACTTCAGCATTATCTGGTTAAAATGGTTAATTTTTTTTTTTTACTATATCAAGCTGTTATGAACTGTTGCTTACTTTGCTTCTTGAGATGGTTGTATCAATACTTGGTTTACTTATCCCTAGATATTTTAGGTTGAACCATACATATATCCAGTATATAAGCTTTTGCTCTTGCTTTCTTCAATCAACTATTGGCTCAACCTTTCCTAATTTATTTTAGGATTAGAGTCCTTTCGTGACACTGTGGGATTTAACTGAACAAACTGTTTTCCTTCCTGAACTATTGTTGAATTCAGCATGCAATTGCCAATTTTATTTTCATCTATAACAAAAGGTTGTTGATTATTCATTGGCATTCATCCAGCCATCTTTTTGTTGCCCAGATGCTTTTGCTCTATCTACTTTTCTTGCCTCTTGTATATTCTAGGGAAGAAAATATAAATTGTACATCAATTTCAAAATATTTACAAAAGAATTATGAGTCAGCTGTAGATTACAGAACAAGTGTACATAATGTGGTGAAGTTTATATGGAAATTTGTTCTTATATTGCAGTAAACATTTAGTCTAATTGTGGCTTCATATGCTTTCTATAATTAATTTCTAAGTTATATAAAGTTAATCCGAAAATTAGTTTTTGGAAACATGCTTATTTTTAGAATGTGTAAACTTCCAAGTATTGTGGTCTTATCTAAATATTAGTGCTCAGTATTAATTTTTGCTATCAAATGGTTGATGACTTCTGCATAAATCCCATTAATATATAAAAGGGGCACCTGTTTATGTTCATATGTAGACATTTTCACCTGGTTACAGTTAATCAACAAGATTTTTTTTCCAAAAAAATATTAATAATGCAACATTTTAATGATTATGGATATTAATAGTTCCTTGAACATTTGTAGCTAGGATTCGTTGATGAGGTGTATTATTTTGCTAGGAAAATGTGTTTTGCTATAGATTGCTAAACCTGTGGGATGAAAGCATTTGATCTTCTTGGCAAGTTTAGGATATAAATTCAATCGGAGGGTCTATGTATGCTCGAAATTTAACTAGTGGAAAGATATGTTGTGGCATGGACATCAAAAGGACCTGCATGGTCATTCAATTGAAGTCCAAAAACAGAAAATTAGAAGTGTAAGCCAAAGATTGTTGGCTTTTATTCTCAGTAGCATTTTTATGGTACCGCTTAAAGAGTGTGAACTGTTGAAGATTTTGTTAGGCTATGAGAGGTAGATCTTGCTTAATGGGATTAAGCATTGTTCTTGGTGTTATGAATAAGGCCCTGGTTAAGACTATTGAACAGCACATAACTAGCAAGGGGTGAAATTGTCTCCATCATTTAGTGGCTTGTTTCCAACCTCTGAATATATGATACTATCATAGGTTCAATATCCTTGCCATAAAGAATTTATGTCTCTTCTAGCTGAAATTCGAAGAAAACTTTATCCAAGTTATTGCTGTTTAGGTGCTTTGTTCTGTTAGTTGTAATAGTAAAATAATTTCCTTTAGTTATCTTTTAATATTTTTAGGTCCAATGCTTAATACTGTCACAATTCTTTTAAACTTGATAGAGTTGATTTTTATACTGGTGGAATTTCTTTTTTTTTTCTATAATAGATTTTTTCAATTCGACCTCTCTTTTTTCGGCGAAGCAGACAACATAATGGCTGAAAGTTCAGTGGGAAGGTTTTGTCACCAATCTTTTTTAGATGTGGTAAGATTGTGTTCAGCGTACAGATTTTGTCAGCGGTAAACTTTTCTTTGTAATATTCCTTTTTTTTCCCTTTCAAATTGGTTAACTGCTGGGTATTATATATGTTGCTTTATTGTCATACTGGTTTTGCTTTTTAGAGTTTCTTTTACATTAATCTTTTACATTTTTTATGTCCAGCATTCAGTTGTGGGAAATTTGTGGTAGTCTGTAATTTTAGAATTTAGAGGCTGATAAAATTTTAGTTAGAGTGTAAGTTATTTCATAAAGTGTATAGTTATTTTTATTTTTTAGTAAGTGTATCAATTGACAGTTTTGGAAATACGTCCTTTTGTTGGATTGAGTGAGGTCATTGAGTACCCTTTCATTTTAGTTTAACAGTGCTTTGTGCCTTTGGGAGAGGGATTTAAAGGTTAAGCCAAGAGTCCATGTAGACTTGCATGTTAGGATATACTTGTTTTGGCCAAGGGTTGTCCTGGGGCTTGGTCTATGCTAGGACAGACAAGAAAAGGCCTGCTTAACATGACTCCTGTTTGGGATGGTATGTTTTGCGAGGATCCATCTTTCCATACTAGATGATGTTGAACCTAAATGACATTTCCTTAGAAAGGGAATGTGTTAGTCATGTTATTTTAACCTTTATTTCTAGGTTCTTTAGTGTTTCAATTTTAGGATCTGATAAATTATGCGTTACATTTGCCAATATTGGTGGTTCACCTTCCTTTCTGTCCTGATAGAGTGTGTGTGTGCGGATAAGTCTGTTTTGATTTAAGACTCATGCAGCTATATTTGCTGTATGATTCTAGAGGCGTTAATGTTATATCGTCATTGACCGTTATTGACTATATTTCATGTGTGCAAAATCTTTAGTTTCTATGTTCAGTTGCTCAATCATATCTGACATACTCAGTAAATAGTCAATCACAATTGGGCTAACAATAAATTTATCTTCCAACATTTTAAATGACTACCATTCATTTGTTATCTTCATGAAATTAGACATGATAAAGTATTAAGTGGAAAGTAATTAACAATAACATAAATCTGAGACATACAAATAAACTATTAAGTAGAAGATGACCATTGCTGAATTATTTTCCTAAGGCGATATTTTATGGGCATCAACTTTCAAGTTTATGTAAGCTCAAATTGCTATGATTCAAGAATATACTTTTTAGTTTTGGGTCTGTTTAAACAGTCAGTTAATCATATTGTAGGATGTTTTTTGACTGCCTAAATGAGTCCAAGGTGAAATTTCTAATTTGAATCTTTTGTGCTTTAATACTCATAATACTAGTTGTATGATCAAAGAAGTGTTACATAGATGATGATTGGCAGGGGTACAATTAAGCAATTGGTTTTGTTTCCTCTGATTTTTACTTTGGTGAATTTGCATCATGAATACCTTGGGAAATACTTAATGCTTCCTAAGACTGCCATATGTGCAAAATTTTTACTTCTTTGAAGCTGGGCAGCCCCTTTTTCAATGTTGGATGGCAATTCTGAACTGCAAATCCTGCATCTTTCATTGTGTTTCTGACCAGGTTTGTGATTTTATTCTTGATCATTGTGTGGTTGAATCTGCAACCCGAATGATAGTTTCTCCTTTTGCTTGTTAGTTCTCCTCTTCAAATTTAAGATGTTAAGTCTCTCATCTGTCCGTTATTATATCAATATTACTTTTTCTTGAAGTGAGTAGAGTGTAAAGCTCAAATTGGGAAGCCATTAGGTAGTCTAGTATGCTAGACAAATTGCCGTCTTTGTGTAGGCGTAATTTACCAATGTGGTACAAGTTAAGCATGGGCAATGGCTGCTGTTTTTTTTTTTTTCTTTATACACTCAAGGAGTGGGGTGCACACACTTAATTGGTGGGCATTGTAGAACTGATTTGGGGCTTAGGGTTATGAAGGATTTTTCATGGTTATATGGAGAGCCTTTTTGGGTCAATAGTTGATTTGATTGGAGTTCAAGATCGAAATATTGACTCAAATTGATGATTCTAGTTGCTTGAAATTCATGGAAACAGCGAACCTAGATATAATGATACAAATCTAGGGTCAAATTGGTGGGAATTGATTGAAAATCTATTTAATTTAGGGTTTCAATACTATAAGAAAGAGTGGTGCATGGTTGCATTTGGCAAGAGTAGAGCATCATGATCGGTGCCGTTGGTTTGTGAACAATGTAGCAACAGAACCTTGAGAAGGATAGCAAGAAGCAAGAGAGGTGAATCAACAATGATAAGTTCTTCAACATCCCTTCAGTAAAATATCCATTAAAATCAATTTTACTAGTCTGAAAATACAAAAAAATATCAATAGGCAGACAGTGTTTTATCATAATTGGACCAGGAATTCTCAATATTTTTAGATTAGAGATAAAACCCAGTTATAAATTAGAACCACATCAGAAGTCTGAATAGAGTTACTAGACTGTATAAAATCCAATCGGCCATATAAACAAGGCCCATCCTAGCTAAATATTAAATTACTAAAAATGACTCTGCAAAACAAAACTCGAATAAACTCTTTCCCATGTGGTGTATGTGTAAATTAATGTCAAATCGGTGAACATATATGTTAAAGGAAATGCTTGGCCAGGGTAAGAGAGAATCATTGGGGAGCTATAAGAAAAAAAGAGAATAAATTATGGAGAATATGAATGGACGCAACCCTTGATAAAGGAGAAGAAATGCTTTGTCAAAATTTGGGATTGCAAATAGATCATGAGGTTGAAAACCGATGGTGTAGAAAGTTTGTATGTCTTCAACTCTTTTCCCATCATCTTTTTCAATATAAATACTTTGATTTGTTTACTATTTACTAAGACTGATGGCTTACGTAGAAGTTGAATTTACTTGTTCCCTTTATTTCTCCAAATAGATTCTGTTATTTGCGCATTGAAAGAGTTATCCACAGTGCGGCATATTTTGTATTTCCTGGCATGCCATGATTGTATTTTTGTTTTTGCCTTGTTAATGGTATCAATCCATCCACCTTATATTAGATGTGTAGCAATTAGAATGATATTTTCCCTTTGATTTTCATTTTTCATGACATATATAACATATCCATTATTGCTATTACACAGGCATGATGCTTTGCTTTTGCATAGATGCCGGTTTTGCCAGTTTATCACATGTTTTACATTTATGGTATTTATACATACTAACATGTTAAGCGGTAGTGACTTTGGTCTTTATTGAGTTGGAAAACCAACTCAACTTTTAGTGATTGGAAAGAAATAAAAAGAAAATTTAAGGATCACCTGAAAATAAAGGATAATTTTCTCTGTTCAAATCAGAATAGAACCTTCTTTCATAGTTATTTTATGCTTGGTAATTTCACTGGAGGTTAAAATTGTAAAATAGTGGAGCCACTACATATTGCTGGGCTTCCGTCGCCTAATGAGTTATCTTGCTGCAGTGAAAGATTTCCCTATAATGATGGTATTTGATCCGATAATTTAGCTAAAATTTACAATTTGGGCAGTAGTGTTTTGACGTGCGTTTTTTCAAAAAGCAAAGCAATTCTGCATTTGAGGAAGACCTGTTACATGCAATCAACGTGTGTTCTTCCGAGGGCTGGCTAATGACATGGCTTTTCGAAGATGTGGCTGTGGGTCAGAGAATTAAGGACCTGCTCGGGTCTTTGCCTGTGTATAGAGAATTAAGGACGACCTGATTCTTCAGCGACGAGTTTCCCTGGAAGAAGTTGTGATATCTCGGATTTCTTGAAATTCGGTGAGGGAAAAATGAAGCCATCAAATCCTTGTGAAGGGAAGATAGATAGTGTGCCATTAAATAGATGAATGACATCTGTGTAGCTTTTCTCACTTAGGTCGCGTTTGGCTTTTTCTATGTTGAAATCTGGAAGGAAAATTATAGTGCTATATTTTACAAATGATTGGAATTAAATGAATTTCACTTTATCCCCTTCTTCATTCTTCAATTATTTTTGCTCTAATGCATATAGTTTTTACTTGAGTTAATAATATTCAACTAAATATGAAATTGGAATATACAATGTTGTCATAAATTTTATTACTTATTAATCCCATAATTACAGCCTATTTTCATTTTCCCCCAATGGAAATTATTGTCCATAAGATTATTTTCAACTTCATTTGGTTTCTGTATTTCAATCAGATTCGAAATTTGTCTGCAATCTGCATACTTTTATTATTACTAAATAGTGTATTTGTAGGAGCAAAAATTCAAAAAGAAAAAGAAAACTACTTGATGTTAGGGTAACGTGCAAGTGCCAGCTGTTTTTTAACCCTAGACGGCGCCTGCCACGGACTTTTCAGCAAGGTAGACAATGGAGTCCAGCTGTCTCTTAGCAATTTTGAATTTTGAAATTGTTTTTTTCATAACTCAGTTTTTAGCCGTTGCCATTTTCCCTCCACCCGTTGGAAAACCTGTGGCAGTCTCGTCTCGTAAACCGAAAACCATTAATTCAAAAAATTACTAGTGTTAATAAAAAAAATAATTTAAAATAAACGTTGGTTCTCGCTTTGAATATAAAATCTTCCCTAATAAGCCTCCCCAGTCCCCACTTTCACTTCCTAGATCTGTTTTTTCCCTCTCTCAATTTTCTTGAATTTTCCTTCCTATTTTCCCTCTTCTCCAAAACCAAAAAAGAAAAAAAAAAGGCAAAAATGCGTGAAATCCTTCATATTCAAGGAGGGCAATGCGGCAACCAAATCGGAGCCAAGTTCTGGGAAGTTGTGTGTGCCGAGCACGGCATAGATCCAACCGGACGTTACCAGGGAGACTTGGATCTACAACTTGAGAGGATCAATGTCTACTACAATGAAGCCAGTTGTGGCAGGTTCGTCCCTCGTGCCGTTCTCATGGACCTTGAACCTGGGACCATGGACAGCATCAGATCTGGTCCTGTTGGCCAGATTTTCAGACCGGACAACTTCGTCTTTGGTCAGTCCGGTGCTGGTAACAACTGGGCTAAAGGTCATTACACTGAAGGTGCTGAGTTGATCGATTCTGTCCTTGACGTTGTCAGAAAAGAGGCCGAAAATTGCGATTGTCTTCAAGGTAAGTTTGCTGAGTAACTTCACAAACGGATCTGAGCAACGTTGTTTTAAGTTCTGTTTGTGTAATAATTAGTGTACTATTCATTGACTCTTTTTTTTTTTTCCTTTGTTTTTCTAGGGTTTCAGGTTTGTCATTCTTTGGGAGGAGGAACTGGATCTGGAATGGGAACACTTCTGATATCGAAGATAAGGGAGGAATACCCAGATAGGATGATGTTGACTTTCTCCGTTTTCCCATCTCCTAAGGTCTCTGATACAGTCGTGGAGCCTTACAATGCTACTTTGTCTGTTCACCAGTTGGTTGAAAATGCTGATGAGTGTATGGTTCTTGACAATGAAGCCTTGTATGACATTTGTTTCCGGACACTTAAGCTCACTACTCCCAGCTGTAAGTTTTCCCCTGATTTGTTGTTTATACTATCAATGGATCCATTGTTTTGCATTGCATTGTTGATTAAAGTCGATGTACTAGTACTTATGATGTAACTATCATTTCAGCACCTTTGAAATGAAGGGGGAAGTGATACCATTTTAGTTTGTATGGAAAGAAGCCCTTGTGGTTGTGTAATTTAGAGATAAAATTGTGGACTGTCATGTTATATCAAAATGTAATCATGACTGTTATCTTCAGAAAAGGCCTAAAATAAATTGTGGACTGTCAGTTGATCTAATTATTTTTTGGTTGAACAGTTGGTGATCTGAATCACTTGATCTCTGCAACGATGTCTGGAGTTACATGCTGCTTACGATTCCCTGGTCAGCTGAACTCTGATCTTAGGAAACTTGCAGTGAATCTCATCCCATTTCCTCGCCTTCACTTTTTCATGGTGGGTTTTGCTCCTCTCACCTCGAGAGGATCCCAACAGTACCGAGCTCTAACAGTTCCCGAGCTCACTCAACAAATGTGGGATGCAAAGAACATGATGTGTGCAGCTGATCCACGACATGGCCGTTACTTGACTGCATCAGCAATGTTCCGTGGTAAAATGAGCACCAAGGAAGTGGATGAGCAGATGTTGAATGTTCAGAACAAGAATTCCTCCTACTTTGTTGAGTGGATCCCCAACAATGTGAAGTCAACAGTTTGTGACATCCCACCCACTGGCCTCAAGATGGCATCAACATTCATTGGCAATTCAACATCCATTCAGGAGATGTTTAGGCGAGTGAGCGAGCAGTTCACAGCTATGTTTAGGAGGAAGGCCTTCTTGCATTGGTACACAGGGGAAGGTATGGATGAGATGGAGTTCACTGAGGCAGAGAGCAACATGAATGATCTGGTCTCCGAGTATCAGCAGTACCAAGATGCAACAGCTGATGAGGAAGAGTTTGAGGATGAGGAACCCGAATATGAGGAGTAAAATCTTATTTATCTGTCGCCATTTTGGCTTACTCAAAACCTCAACTTCCAGTTGCTGGTTCGTTTGGAATGTGAAAGAATTGAGTCGTTATGCTGTGTAACTGTTTCTGCACTGATGAAGTTTTAATTTCGTTGAAAACTTTGTAGTAGCATTTCTTGAGTTATTCAAATACTTGCTTGCTGTGCTCTTTCAGCGAAGCATGCAGAAGAAAAACTATGTACCCCTTCTTCTTAAGTTTCTAAATAAACTTTCTTGTTGCAATTGTTCTTTGTTGAATTGATGTCACAGTTGCACCCACCTTCATTGTTCTTCGAATTAGAAAAATCTCGTCTTTCATGATTGCATCACTGCGAAGACAAAGGCATTCATTCCAACCACACTTCTCTCAACAAATCAGCATTGTGAAAGCAGATGGTGCTATCTATATTTATTTCCTCTTGGTTTTCTTTTTTTATAAAAGTTTCATAATAACTTTTAAGTTAGAAAAAAATAAGATCAAACAGGTTTTTAGTATTTGTTAGCTAATTTTTTGCAAAATTTAAAAAATAAAATGTAACATCAACCCTAAAACGGCACCGTTTTAATCCACTCTCATCCGTTCATCATTTTAATTTTTTAATACTCGTAAAGAACAGTAGAACACTCCTTGGCCCTTGCTTCTTTCTTGATCCCGTTTCCCACCGCAGTTATCGTATTATTTCAGAGTAGAGAAACAAAAGCAAAACCAAGCATGGCAACGACACTCGCAAACAGAGCTGCTGCGAATCAAAACATTGGGCTATCGAGACTCGTGTCCAACTTCTTGAGAAACCTCTCCACTGCCAGTTCTACTCAAAACCCTGGCGCCTCCTCCTCCTCTTCAGCTTCCAAAAAACCCAAGCGGAAAAAGAAGAAGAACCTGTTTGAGGTAGCTCAGATCTTACCCAACTGGGGACTTGGTTACCACATGGCCAAAACTCATTGGACTGATGTTTCTTATCAGATCACTAAGATCAATCTTTACAAGGTCCTCTTCTTCTCCCTCTCTCTCTCTCAAAATAATAATAATAAAAGAAGGAACTTTACGGGTTGGGTTCTTAATGTTTTTCTTTTGGATTCATTTATATCGAAAAAATGTTTTTGAAATTATGGGTTTTTTGTGTTTACTTAGAAATGTGAAGAGTTGATGGAGTTGAATGGCTGTATTCGGTCTTATGAGCAAAATGTGTTGATTTTTAATCTTTGATTTTTTTTGTAAATTTATTGATAAAAAATTTGGGGATTTAGTTAATTATGCCATTTTTGTTGTTGTTCGTTCTGTTCTTAGATTTTAGGGTTTTAGGATTTATAAGGTTTGAATTTCTTTACAGGATGGAAGGCATGGCAAGGCATGGGGAGTTGCTCACAAAGACGGTCAGTAGCTAATTCGCCTTAATTATTACAATTGACAGGGGAGGGTATAATTTCCTATTTTTCATAATGGAGTTGGAGTTTGATATTTGTTCCAGTTTCAGGGTTAGAGCGTTTTGTATGTTCTGCTCATTGTTGTCTATTAATGTTGGTGATGTTTGTCATTTTGGTGAGACGATTGTTGGTATTTTGTTGTCTGGTCTTGTGCCCAATGTATCCTTGAATAAAGTTGGTTATGAGCTTCTGATTTGCTTTATTTTGCTATTTGTTGTTGGTGTTTGATAAAATTTATTTCATTTGATACTCCTGATCCCTGGTGGGAAATGCTGATTTTTGCTGTGAGTTGTGAGCAGCCAATAATAGAATCAAAAATGCATAGTGCACACGGATTTGCTAGGGCAAGAGAGAGGCAGAGAAGTGAGCTAAATTAAGTTAAACACATAAAGAATGACTTCAGAGGGATATTTTATAGGTTTTCGGAAACAAAGGTGCATTTGTGTACTAGAAAGGCACTAATAAGGTAAAAAAACAAGAGGTTATTGAAACTTAAACTTTGTGTCAAATATTGGCTAAGATCAGAAGAAGTCAATTATATGGTTCCCTTTTGGTTTAGACCTAATGGTTGTTATTGTGAGGCAATCTTAATGTCAATGTAGAGGGTGGAAATTTCACCAGATCTCACCAGGCTGGGAATTGGAAGAAGGGATGGTGGTCCAGAAACAGCAACAGGATATTATAGTTTGTCTTGGAAACAGTCCAGCAAAGACTAGATGTCTTAGTCTTTTGCAAATTATATGGCCTGAATAGAACTTTGCTTAAGTCTCTCTGTTAGTATCAAAGGTCCAAGTGCTCTGATAGCTTGCTTCTTGTTTAGGGTTAAAAATGCATACCAATATTATTTTTGGAAATGTGCATAAGGAGATTGAATGGGCTTAACTACTGCATAGGGTACATTTGATTCTGATAGATCATATGCCATCTCCTAGACCCATGGTGGAAGAACCTGGTAATTCCTGAATTGATTTACCTATTGTGGTGATAACTCTGGAAGAGTAGATGTTATTTCTCCATTCAGTTAAGGTTGGGAAGCAATAAAAACTGCTAAACTCCTTTTCACCATCTGATTAGATTTCTCCTTGCAATTACCTGTTTATGCAATGGTTGAGTTGATGTTAATGATGCCTAATGCAGGCTTGCCAGCTGCAGATGCTCCCAAGAAAATAAGTGGAGTTCACAAGCGCTGTTGGAGATACCTTCCACATTTGTCAAAACCAGGAAAAATGACTCCAAACTTGATAAAACCAACAGAAAATGCCCCAAAGCCTGAAGCCCAAGTAGCTTGATGCATTGCCTCAAATTCTGGATGCTAGTAACCTGCTATTGTATTGTCATTGGCTGATTCTTTTGCACTCAAGAGGCAGAGTTAATCTTCGGATATGGTAGTGGTTCAAAATTCATTTCAAGATGCATGTGAACTTTCATATGCTATCAACTTTGCGCTTTGGAACTGCTCAATTTTTACTGGTTCAAATGGGAAATCTGTAGTCAGAACTAAAAGTTTTGTGAAAGAGTTAATTTCATTTAAACATTTTTTTTGTTTGGAGTGGCATTTTGGTTAGTTGTATCTCTGATGCTTCTGCATATCTTTCATTTGGTTTTGACGACTATTGACAAACTAAACCGTGGACTGTCCAGTGGATGAGTTAGCACAGCCAATGACAGTTTTCATTTGATTCCTCTTAGCTTAGTTGTTTCTTCGAAGTACCTGTACATATGGAATGTGAGCAATGTGATTATTGGGCAAGTACAGTGAATGATGTTTCTGCTTGTAAGAGCTGCATATATACCTTGGCCGTTTATGACAAATGTTACGAGGGAAAAATTAGGCTTTATGTTGTTTTAATTCGCTATAATGAATATGAACAGCTCAATTTATCAATCTTTTGCTTTACAAAGACAAGGGGAGGTTGATTTCATTACCAAGACTCTGAGAGGCAACTTAACTGAACCACAAAGTCACACCTAACAAAGCACTTAATGATCTTGAACGCTTTAGATTAAGGGGGAGATGCTTCTAAGTGCCACCTATGAACAGACTGGAAAGGCAAAACCTGCTGTTACAATTGCATACTTCATCTGATGATGGACAGGCAACTCTAGTTTGCAAATCTGATAGAGCTAGTTGATCCTTAAGCAAGACAATGAAAGGACAGCTTCAATATGATAGCAAAAGCTCTACTTCCTATGAAGATGCGGACATGTTGAGCACATAATAGTTTGAACAAAAATGTCAAAGACAATAATGGAGATCTATTAATCTCATTCGCTCTCTTCTAAATCACTATCTTGGGAATCAATCTTCATGGCCTTCACAGCATTGCTTGCCTTAAAATCTTCAACAGCCTTGTCAAAACTGCTCCTTACATGCCTGCACATCAGCATCAGATCCTGACATGCATCTTTCAGTACCTCTCTGGCCGGATCACCTGCAAAATTCCCATTGAAAAACAAAAATTTCACAACAGGAAAAAGAAAAAAAAAAAACAAAAGGAACAGTTCCATACATGCACAACTACATGGAAGATCAGTCATCAGAGAAACAGAACAATGTACAAAAGATGTCAATTGAGGAAAGGAAACCCACAATTCTAGAGGGGCTTGAAGGCAATGTCCACGAATTATAGTATTCCAAAAATCAGTTGATAGCCAACTAACTGCTGAGGACTTGGATGTTTACAAAGAACTACAAACTGAACCCAACCCAACAGTACGGCTCCATAAATATATTGATATCCAGAAATCATAAGGCAGACAATGAATCAAATAACTCAACTAGAAGCCTTGGGAAAACAACATGCTTGATGACAAAAGAAGAAACCAGTAGCAAAAACCCACACTTCCATAAAAGTTAATCATGAAAAGAGAGCTACTATTGAGTTACCAGTTGTCTGAACTCTAATATTAACTCGAGCATTCGAAGGATGAGGAATACTGTACCCACAGAATGTTACCCTTGGGCTGCAAAATCAAAATTTACATTATAATCACCCAAATCCTTCAGAAAAGAAAACCCAACATTAAACTCAAATGATGATAATTATGAAAAGGTTTTAAAAAAAAAAAACAGAGGTGATCGAACTGACTCTTGATTCAAAGTGAATCTAACAGCATTAGCTAAAGTATGATCCTCTTCCGTTAAGGAAAACGTTGCAGCACTATTATCAGTGAAGGACCCGTGTTCCATAATTTCTTTTAACCCACCTCAAAATCTCTAAATGACCCCGATTTTATCTATCCAAAGCTGCAAAGGAAGAAGGAAAACAATAACAAAATCAAACAAAACGACAAGAATTTTCACCCCAATAATCATGGGAAAAAAGGAGAAGCAGAAAATATAGCTTACCTGAGTATTTTGCGTGCAAAAACCCTACGGCGTATCACGGGTTTTTCCGCTGAAAGGAAGACACACAACCGAGGAAAGCAGCCGTTCCCAAATTACAAATTTAGCCCCGGGCTTAAATTAGCTGATTACTTTCGTATTACGCGGCGTGTTAATTTTAAGTTGTTAAAGACTTATTTCCGGTACATCATAGCTACACCGTAGACTTACCCCTTAAACCCTAATTCGAATATAACAAACCTAGTGCAAGGTTTCTTCTTCCATTTTCTTGTTTTCGGCTAATCCTTAGACTCTAACAAGATCAGAGCTTTTCTCCTATCGGAGGAAAATTGAAAAGTACGGGCTTTATACAACCCTTTCTTCTAATGTTGATTTCACTGTTTTGCCCTGATATTTCTGGTTAGTTTTTCTGATGGATCTTGTTTATTTCTCAGGGCCCAATGGCTGCCAACACCCCTGCTGGAATAGACAAAGAGCAGGTTTCTTCATCTTTTTCTTAGTTTATGAACATTGCTTTGGTTCAATTAATTCTCTGGGGTTCAAGAAGGCTTGATCTTTGCCACTGATTAATTCGGATTTTTTGTTGTTGAGTTTGGAGTGTTGAAATAATCTTGGGTCTCTTAGTCCCTATGGATTAAGGTTTTTGTTATGAACTAATTGGAAATGGTTTTAAATTATTTTGTATTTGGGTTTAGTTAAAAGATTTTGATTTTGTTTATCTTCTTCCCCCACCCCCCAACTCTTGCAATGTGGGTCATTTGAAGTCCATGTTTTGAACACTGTGCAGGCCTTTGGCATGGCGGAAACGGAGATGGAATATAGGGTAGAACTATTTAACAGGTAAGGGAACTTGACAAACTTTAATGAATGTGTTTAGTAGATACATCTATAAGTTAACAAGGAATGTTTGTTGAAAAGATTGCTATCAGAAACACATCTACATTATGTTGGCTTCTTAAACTTCCTGTAAACTCGATTTATCTGCCGACAACTGAAAATTTCAGAGTTCAGAATTTGCAACGGGACCCATGTGGCCTGGCATGGTTCTTCATTATTGATACTTTGCACTTCTTGTAAGTTCATATTGCCAATACTCAAGTTCCTGAATTCAGCTTGTTTTTATGATTTTTGTCCAGGCTTGCACAAACATGTTTCAACAAATGTGTTGACAAAAGGTATGAGAAGTCCGGACACCCCCTTTTTAGGTTACCATGAACCTATTAAGAGATTTACACATGTTATTATAATTACTTTTTATTCCTAAGGAAATGGTTTCAATGCTAATATCTTTCTGCTTTAGGTACAAGGAATCTGAGCTAAACATGGGTGAAAATAGTTGCATTGATCGCTGTGTTTCAAAGTATTGGCAGGTAGGCTTAAGCTCAATTAAAATATTTTTAAATGTGTTTTATTAGAGTTGGAAGCATGTCTTACACTAGCTTTATATGACTGCTTCCTCTGGTTTTAAATTAAGTTATATACAAAATGTAGGGATGGTGTTAAGGCTACAAGGCAACAAGCTCTATACTGTATTGTATTGTTGGCCTAATATGCTTTTCAAAAAGTTCTATCATGAAGCCTTTTTTGTTTGGAATAAACTATTCTTGATTCGGATACCTATCAATGAGTTTTTCTTTAGATGTATTCCTTCATTCTTAGTTGAAGACTGAGATTTGATTCTTACGAATGCGACCTTTCTTATTTTTCAGGTGAATGGGATGATTGGCCAGATGCTCAGTGCTGGTGGTCGGCCTCCAATGTAAAACACTAGCATCCTCCATCCTAAGTTATGTTTTTCATGAAATGCATGGTCTGGGGAAAGGTGGAGATTGTAATACAACATACGTTTTTAATGACTTTCCAAATTACATTTTTTTTCGACACTTTCTGTGGGCAGTTTTTAATCATTGCAATATAATAAAGGTTTTGGTTTTAAATTTAAAGATTTTGGTTCTAAATCTGAAGTTCCATATAACTTATGCACAATGCTTATAGAATTTTACTATATGAACTGCTTTGTTTCGTCAGGATTGGGAAGGAGACTTAATTAATCTATTTTCATCAACTTTAAATTAATTGAGGTTAATTATCATGAATTAAAGCCTTATCGATTTAGAATTAACTTTTAAACTTATATCGCACCATGAAAATTTTTCTATTTTTCTACTGTTTAGGAACTTCATCAACCCACTCAATCGGCAAGTTGTTATAACCCAAGCTCCATCCATAATACTACCTCGGCTCTATGACAATAAAACATAAAATACTCCCTTGACAATGAAATTAATCTAAATTAAATTGCACTAATCACTACTCAAATCAGTAGGAAGATCTGCTTGATGTCAAACTCAAAAATGGAAAGTTCATTCTTCTTATCATCATAAAATATTGTGTCCAGAATGAGAAGATAAAAGAGAACATACACCATAACCAGGATATAAGCGTTACAATTACTCTGTGGTGATGAGGAAACATAAATGCCAAAGAGGGAAATAAGACAGGAAGGAAGATACAAGGGATAATTAAGTGAAAGGAAAAAAAGGACCTATACACTTTCAGTTTCTATGTTTTTTGGCTTCCAAGTTTGTACCGTCTTTGAGGGTTTCCTGCGCATCATTGTCCATCCCAAGGCTAAACAGAGCAGCAGCTTGGAGATAGAATGCAGTAGGCCAATCTGGAGAGACTACCTGGGCTTGCATAGCATCTCCAAGGGCTTCTTGTGCCATGTCATTCATCAAGTAGCACAAGCAGCGTCTTGCAAACACAGTTGGTGAAACCATCGTCCCACCATCAATGAACTACACACAAGGCAAAATATTAAACCATTAAAGATATTAAAGGTTTAAATCTTTAATCTGTAGTACTCGAGTTTTTGGATTGCTGGCTATCAAATGGTTCTGCAAATCGCCAAATTGTATACAAAACACTTACATGAGTGTAACATTCAATAGCTGTTCCAAAGTCTTTTGCTCGGAAAGCAGTATCTCCGCGTTTTTTCGAATTCAGAGTCTCCTGTATCTGATCTGTCCACATTTGGAAAGAAAGCTACAAGGCAGAACAAGTTCAACACCACTTAGCATAAAGCAATTTTATGAGAGGATTCATATCAAAAGTTTGCTCAGATGATTTTGATAATGCTAAGAAAGTATCATAGAAGTTCTTTTCTTCTGGTGGTTTGAAGGATGAAGCTGTAAGCAATAAAGACAATTAGAAACATGATATTTATGGAGTTCATGTCTTTTTGACTCATAAGTATTTGGAAATTGCACCAATGAGGCCATCAGCTAGTTTTTGCTCTACTACAGAGCATAACTTAAAGCCTTCTTTTGATTCTTTTTTCTTGATGAATCAGATTTGAACCAACATAAAAGGTCTAGATTGCTGACCTCATTTGCAATCCCCTCATCATCTTTGTATCCAATCTTCTCCAATATTTCATGTATTGCAGTAAGATCCATTCGTGAGCATGCTTCACCCAGAGGCGTTAATAACATTGTTTGCTTTGAGGATGCAGTTCCATGAGGAATGCCCATCAAAACATGTGATGGAACCTGTTAAATAATTCAAGTAAAATAGAAGATATAGACTTTCTCAGGGAAAAAATGTAGAATACTAATTATATATTTATGAATAACAGAATAATGAAACTTAGTTCAGCACTCAATGTCTCAGAACTTTGACGAGAAGTTACACTCCTTTATCCCTATCATAAGGCTTCAAGCTAGTAATAAGTAGATGCCATACAAAATTACAGAGGGTCTTATCTGCCACAGCAACTTTATTGTTGGCAAATTCAAATAGAGATCACTTGCAGTTGCAGGGCAAACTTTGGTTTCTATTTGTAGGTACTAATATTAAAGCATGGACTTTCTAAAATAAAAACTGGAGATAAAGAAAGAAGATAAGATAGTATGGAAATACCTCAGTTTCTTTCTGAAGTGGAGTAAGGGCAGTTACAAGAGACTTCACGTTTGGCCTCTCACGAGGTTCATACTGCAAACAGCGTGAAGCTAACCGCACTAGTTCAGTTCCATCATCGTTTGAAAAATGGCCCTCCAGACATGAGTCCATTAGCATCAGAAAGTTTTTTCCACGTATTAGGTCTAGTGCCTGCATGATGATAACAATCCAACATTAAAGCATTTATATTATCTCAGACAAACATCGTAAGATGCACTTTAAATATCCAAAATTTGAATGATTTCTTAAGTTGCTCTTGAGACAAGATACCAGACAAGTCTTCCACCTTAATGAAGATTTAGGCAAGAAAAGAAAACTTACATGGCTTGGTGGTATATGCTTGCCACTGAGAAGATCAAGCAATAGAGTGCCAAAACTGTAAACCACACTCTCAGGTATAACCCTTCCTGCCATGTTAAGTTGCCTAAATTAGCTCAGCTAAAGAGACAGCAACAGAAGTTGCATAAGAACCTAATATACCCAAAGCTAAATTCACATACCCTTAGCCAAAATATACATATTCATACATAAATAATATAGACAGACAGCCTTTTGCAATCTGTACAAGAGTTCTGTAAACTTTATCTGTTAGCATTGGATACCTGTCCTTAGGTACTCTGGAGGGGTAAAAGCCAAGTTTGTACTATAACTTTTTCCATCTCTACTATTCTTCATGAGGCCAAAGCTAGAGAGTCTGGGATTACCGTCCTGTCAAGGAGTAACCCACTGTAAGAAACAAATCAATACATATTTTAAAATGAACATTTTCAGTGAGGTACTAGGTTCAAATAAGGGTGTAAAGGATTAAATTACCTGATCAAACAAGATTCTATAAGCATTAAGATCATGGTATAACGCCCTCCCTCTACTGCTGCAATATTCAAGCGCTTGAGCTAGATATAGCGCCACTCTCAGCCTCATTGCCCACTTCATATGCTGATTCTCCCCTGTACCATTTCAACACAAAACCAAACAACTAAAATTATTAGGATATCCATTATCAGCACATTAATTCTACTATATACAATAGAAATGAAGATTCTATATAACTACTTCAACTAATTACCTATTTCCCAGAGTGTAAACAAATCAAACTATGTCACATTAAAAGAGCGGAAAAACAAAATTGAAAAGATTGAGTGAAAAATACAGTGAAAAAGATGCTTAGACAGAGTCTCATTAGGCATAAACTCAGCAACTAACAATCTGTCATCCCCTTCACAGCAACAACCAATCAAATTTGCTAACCGCTCGCTTCTTAACTGTCCAACGGCTCTTGCTTCCTCCTAGAATAACCAACCAACAAAAAAAGAGAAGTCAATAATTACAAATCAACCAAAAGAAAAACATGAAAATAAATTGCAGTAAATTGGAAAAACAAATATATATATATATATATATATACAAGGAACTGTCGAGGATCAGGCCAAGCCGATCTATTGAAGCGTTTAACGGCGACACAACGATCCTCGTCGAGCTTCCCTCGGTAAACTACATTGGGAGCTTTCTCTCCATGCTCCGATACAATGTTATCCGTACAGAATCCCTGCGTGGCAGCTTTTAATTGGTCCAAGCTGTACTCGCAGAATCCAGGTAACGCTTCCTTCCCATTCTCTGATATAACAAACCAAAGAAAGATTTAAGATTTCTAAATTTTTTTTAAACAAAAAAAAAAGAGAGAAAATGAGTATACCACTTTCTCGAGAAAGTGATGGAAACAACTTTAGCTAACTAACCGAGATCGGAGGAGTCGTTGAGGTTTGACTTGAGATTTGACGGCCACCAGCAGAGTGATAGTTTGGAGCAACGAGCTCCCATTGGCTTAAACCTCGAATTTCAACTTAACTCACCCAAAAAAAAAAAGAGAAAGAAGGAAAAAAGGTTCCTTTTTTTAACTTTTCTTTTGCCTTGAGCTTTGTTGGAGACGGAATTTGAGGAGTGAAAGAGAGCAAGAGAAAATATGCTACCACTAGTACTAAAAAGAGGAGGCGGAGTGTTTGGGAAGCGAGAAAGCAAGAGAAAACTTTAAAATAAAAAAAGCTTTTTAACTTTTTGGATCCAAGATTTCTCCTTCTCCTTCTCCTCCTTCTCCTTCACATTTTCTTTTCACCACCTCATCATTCCCTCGTTTCCGTTTTTTTAATTTTTTCCCTTTATATTTTTATATTTTCCTCGTTCTTTTGAAAGTCAAAATTCTTCCACTTAAACTAAACCCACTCTTCACTTCATCCCGTGGGTGTCACGATCCAATGAAATTGGACAACAGGGAGAAACAAAGTAATAAGGGGAGAGTCAAAGTCAAAGAGGAAACAACAGTTTTATGTATTAA
This sequence comes from Theobroma umbraticum, assembly GCF_002168275.2. Classification (NCBI taxonomy): domain Eukaryota; kingdom Viridiplantae; phylum Streptophyta; class Magnoliopsida; order Malvales; family Malvaceae; genus Theobroma; species Theobroma umbraticum. The sequence goes on from NW_018397257.1 coordinate 9,594,920, forward strand.
GATGAGGTTTTGTAATAATGGGATGAGATTAGTGTTTAAGGAAGTGACGTCTTTGTCATAAAATCCAACCTAGAATTGGGAAATAGGGAAAATGAAAGACCTTTGATAAGTCATGGGATTTGATAATTATAGGTACTATTAATTAAATCATTTTTAAAAGTGGGGATGGAGGGGAGAAGAAGGTGATATGACTTTAGGGTCACAATTGGTGTGAATAATTGTTTGGATTAAAAGCTGGAAATTCCTTTCCCCTTTTTATGATGTTGATGTTAAACATGGGATATGGTTTCTTGGTCCCCTCATCATTGATGGGTGTTTTTTAGATTTTAATTTTCTAATATTTGATTTATGAACTTCCTTATGCAAAATTGGGCCTTTGATTTGAAGCAAGAGTGAAATGAGAGTTTTTGGCCATGGTTGGGGCCAATTAGATGAGTACATATCTTTGACTCCTTCCCAACAAAAGGGGTCTGAAATTTTGGTGCTTTATAATGATATTAAGATAGAATTAAACATCAAATTGCACCCAAAAAAGGGTGGAGTGAAATGAGGTGAAGGAACCTCCCTTTCAGGTTTGCCTAAATTCTGCACCAGTAATGTCTTTTAATAAGCAAACAATACAACCCTTTTTTTTTATAACAAATAGTACTACTATATGGCATTGATTAATCGAAGTCTTTTGCCATGTCAATCCTGGCATGAAAGATTCCAACAGAAGAAAGTTCTGATTGATATAAAATAAAGAGGGTGATATGAAATTGAGGTGAAGAAGAATCATGGAGGTCTCTACTCTAGGTAGCATGACATGCTTCAAATGATGAAGAAAATTTAAAACAATGCAACCATAAAGTAGTCAGGTTGTTGTTCTTGAAGCTTGACCAACTTTTTCCAGCCTAATTTGACAGAGAAAAACCCAAAAAAAAACACTGTGGTCTCCTACCCCAAAGAACAAGAAAATTTATAGGGAAGAAAACAAGCCCACATGGGAAAGCAAGTGTAGCTTGGCAGTGGGTACAGCCCATATTTTTTATATTAGTTTTTCTGCTAAAATTTCAGCACGGACACAGAAGATCCTCTCCAGGATCTGCTTGGCAACTTTCCAACAGTACTCAACAGGGAGGTTCTTGGAGTTGGGAAGGGAAGCATGGGAGCAAAGATCAGTCCCTTTTTAACCTGGACAAATCTTAAAACCTGAATTTTTTTTAGAAGAAAGAAAACCATGTTTGTTCAGGGACCACTTTGGAATATAATGAATGCTATAACATGTCCTCCTCCTACCCATTTATGTGCTTTAATTGGAGATATTTTCTCATTCATTATTTACGAGGTAGGTTCAAACATCAGTAATGAACAGAAGCCCCTAAGATCCAAATTGGAAATGGAGAAAAGATAGGAACAAAAAGCATACGTTGTCCTGTAAATATATGGTTTTTAGGTCTTAATTATGGTTCTTACCAGACCAAAAATATAAAATGCAATTTGCATTGATCCATCGACTTGATCACGTAACAAGAGGTAACCCCTTTTCATGGTTCCTTATCCCCTAGACTAAGGACCCCGAGTCTCCATTTTTCACCTTTCAAAGCTTGAATCTTGAATTTTTGTCTTCTGGTTTAAAGATTCATTTAGTGTCAAATTGAAATCCATATTTCCACTGAAACAATTTAAATTGCAAGGGAAATTATAAACTCACAGCAAAATTTGTTTAGGGTTTGGTGGTTTCTAGTTTTCTACTCTTTTTATTTTTGGGGTTCGACTTTTAGGCCAATCTCTGCTGCCTGTTAGCTACTGGCTAAAGCAACAGCAAAATGTTCTGAAGTTGCTCCGAACAGACTAGCACAGGCTTTTTTCGTTGCACTTGCACTAAGCAGTTGAGAAAGAAAAGTGCATGCAGCTGCAATAATCTCTGCTTTTCGAAAATACTTTTGAAAATGGCAGAGCAAGCAGCAAAGGAGAAGTCCTGGCAGTATCCAAGATTAGGGTAAAAAGAGGGCAGGGAAACAGTACCCTTTGATGGAGAAAGGAACTAAGAAAAGCATGTGACGTAACAAGTGCTGTCTCCAATTTCATATACTTAGAGAAAAAGATTGTTCAAAAAAAAAAGCATTGTAAAGTAAAAGGTGGTGGCAATGGCAATGGTGGGACATCAGACAAGAAGCATTATTCAATTGAATCATTGGTTCATGCCAGCTCCTATTGCCAAAAAGAAAGCCATCACATGCTCCCTAATCTTGTCACTGTACTCAAAAAAGTTCGAAGCCATGTATGTGGCCATCAAAGTACCATGGCCCCTGCAAATCTTTCAGCTTTCTTGCTTTCAAACTGCACAGCTCCTCAATCGGTTTAGTAATTCTCCAGATGAAAATTGGAGCCCTTTTTTCATCTTTGGATGTGACAGTCTGGTGTATATAAGTATCCATGCAGACATATACAAACATGTATAGATTTTATCAAGGAAACAGATGAATACTGGAATAAAGAAAAACGTTATTCCATTTCATTTCTAAATGGATATTTACATCAAGGATTATCAGTATTTGTAAATAAGATGAGAATGCATTGCTTGAATCATGTAACAGCACCAAGCTATCTTCAGCTTGTGCTGACATCTACTTACCATTTATCACTCTACCAAACTTGAATCTTGTAATTCATTTAACCTGTTTCTGTACACAGAATTCTACTTTGTAACACTTGATAAAAGCATCTTGCCAACATGGATGCTGATAATTCACACTCAGCTTGGAGTTGCCAAAGAATTCCCATTTAGTAATTTCTGGTGTTCTTCCTTGTTCTTGCCATCCTTATTTCTAGTGCTCAATGGAAGTAAAGGTGGAGCTGTGGCTCCGCTTGATCGGTCAGGTAGTTCTGTAATTAAGGATATCAAAGTCATCATATATATACAGTTCATAGACTAAGAGAGCACATTTCTTGAAGCCATTGGGCAAAAATTGTGTTTAACATTAACACCCATGTCAAGTGAAAAGGCACTTTTCTTAACAGCACTCTCAAGAATACTTAAAAAAAATTGCTAATGAGAATTTCTATCATGCCACAGGAAGCATTGTGCTGCCATAGAATCAATGAACAAGATAAAATGTCAGATTTTATCAAATTGATTTAACAGTTCACTTTGCATATAGCATCATTAAATGATCCGATAAATTACCCCAATCTTAACATCAGGAAACAATGTTGAATGCTAACCTGGCAATTTCCTGTCCAGAAAGAATGCTACCAAATTTACAGTATACCTGCATACAGATCAATTACTCTAGGTTAGTTCATGAAATGGCAGTGTTCCTATAGATTTCAAACTAAAAGCAACAATTTTTCCTTGTTTCCCCTTATTCACCATGCAACAACAATGTCAACTGTGTAATGTTTGCGAGACGCTATAATCAGAAGGCTCTGAATGACAGCTAGTAGCCAAGCGAACTGTTTTATGCATCTGCACAATGAAGCCAACAAACAAACAGAAAATTTGTAAAAAGAACAAATATAAAACCCTCCTATGTTCCTTTTATGCAAACAGCACTAATTGTCTGATTTTTAAACTAGCACTCACAACAAAAAACAAAGAAAACATCACCTAAGATTAAATTGCATTGTATGCAGTAACAGTTTAACAGTGATCCATTACCTTCTTGTGCCAAATTTTTGATATGTGCGGACAAATACTAAGGTAAAAATCATGTGCGATGAAAAAATCAAATCACCACAGCCATATACAACACCATGGGGAACTGCAAATTTAGTGCAAATCAAATGAGCATCAGGCTGTTGACATTGTAACTGATAAACAGAACACAAGAAGTTCAAAAACTCTAGAGCTAACAGTTGATTAGGAGGACTTCAAGAACACTCTCTGGAGGGGGTAACCTGGCAAGTTTCGAACCCTGAAATAGACAGTTGTACCTGATTGTAAAAATTTCTTTAGTTATAAAAATGTAACTAATACTAACAAGGATCAAATAACCTTTCATAACATGATCAGTATCAAGATTTTAAGATAAGATCAAACAGCAAAAAGATCATGCATATGTTTTATTAAGTTTACCTCATGACAATGATAGCTTGGACCAGGAAGCTGAGTTGAATAGAAGGTTACAATGCGGAGACTCTGGGAAGCCTACGGGAAGAAATTACAAATACTACATAAATGAAGTCAAGGACCAATAAAGCAGGGCAATATCAGAAAGCGGTTCTTTTCATTCTAAAGAACAGATGTAAGCACCTTACAACATAAAAAAAAAAAAAAAGCACAGAATGGACTTACAACTAAATAAGCAAAAATCCTACACCATATCAGAACAGTGTATATTCTTTTGTTCTGAAAAACAAAAGGATGGAAAGTCCACTGCAACAAACACATGAATATTAGACAACCAATCAACAACTAAACTTTTACATTAGCCTCATTGTACTAACTATCAGGCTCATAAACTTAAGAAAGTATGAGAAAAGTTAAGTCAAAGGCAATAATCCATAAACTGATGCCTCGAATGTAACTTGTTTAGTTCCATAATATAACTAAGAAAAAGAGTATGAGAAAGAAGAATCCTCTAGATGCACCATAATATAGTGTCATACCAAATTAAAAGTTTACAAATTGTATTATGTAAAATAGCTAATAAACAATTACTGACGCCATTATGTTCATTTGCATTACAATACATGGTATACATTTTCCTAAGTAAAATAAAATGAATAAATTAACACCTTTGCAAAATCTCCATTGAGTCACTAATTATGCATATGCAGGCATACAAATTTGAAAAAATAATTAAACAACCTTACCAAAAGAAAGGAACAAAAGATGAAGGTGAACAAAGTCTCGCTGATATAAAATTTGTTTTGACCAAGTTCCTAAATTAGGAAAAGAACAAAATATTAGTAGACCCCGCTACAGTTTCTGGTAAAAGGTTATAGAACCAAAAAATGAAAACCAAAAGTTGGTACCCACTGGAAGAAGAAAGAATCCAGTATCCTGAAGCGTCGGGCCTGGCCGGTGTAGGTAATGTACTCCATGAGCAGCCAATCCATGGATGTACTGAAATAAGTAAATAAGAACTCCATGAGTTTTCAATTTTTTCCAAGCAGTTTTAACTTTAAAGCTCCAAAAAGAATTACAATCACCTAGAGGTACAACACAACTGCTAATAACCTTAATGATCTCTTGATAAGATGAACACAATTTCAAAGAAAAAGCAATTAACTATAAAGACCCAAACAACCTACTATTCAAGGGAATAGATTATAAGCAATATAAATAAGATTACTTTCTTCCTTAATTCTTATCATCCAAACACATTTCAATCAAAATATAATTCACAAACTAATATAAAGCAGCAAATTTTTACTAGGAAACAAAGAACTCATTTAGGTAAATGACCTAAAGTAAGCAATGCTGATTAAAAAAAGTGTTTAAATTCAACAATTTATAAATGTTGAAACAGGGTCAAAAAGGAAAACCTGAAAAACAAGTCCAGCAAGAATAAGCTTCCAATTCTCGGCAAGAAGTGAAATCTCTATCAAAGCCTCCGTGCAAATCTTCCTCCATAGCTTCACATTATAAACAAAGAAATCAAAAAACGAATCAAACCCAGAAACGAAAAGAAAAAGAAAACAACAAAGATCATTTCAAATAAAATTCAAAGGAAAAGAAAACCTTAGGAGCCTCACGATCAACGTAATGTGCCATTTTGTTGATAATTAAATGTTAAAGTTTGACATCCAATTAAAGAACAAATGAATAACATGGGCACATTTAAATATCCACATAAACCGTTCAACTAAAAAATATAATTTGAATTTGGGATTTCTTTTGTTTCAGGATTCGACAGATACGAATTGCCGAACTACCTTTCAATTTAAAAAAAAAAAAAGAATCAAAAAGAATACTAGAAATGAGGATTAATGGGGATAATTATCTAACTAATCCACCCATGAATTCACCTAATTTCAACTTCTAATTTGGAATGATTGGATGTAATTAGGCAGTTAAGAGAATATATTTTCTTTCTTTCAAAAAGATTCAATAAAGATTTCGGATTCGTAAAGGAAGGATACTTATAAAAGGAAGCAAACAGTATGGTCTATTTATGGAAATTTAAGTCCTGATTTAGTTAAAAATAGTAAAAAGGATAATTAAGTTGAAGGCATAATTGCAGATTGATGGTTGCATTTACAGTAATGTTAAGCTGATGAAATATCGACCGTTGGATCGGCAAACTATACACCCTGCCGTGTTTGTGTTAGCCCAATTAAATAGGCTGCTTAATGGCCCAATTAATTCTTTTTTCCTTTTTTTTTTTAACATTAATTGGAATAGAAGTTGGAGAAAAGAACAAGTAAAGGAAGTTGCAATAATGTAAGCTATCTGAATCTTGAAGTATTGAATAGGAGTAGCCAAAAAGCATGGATGATGGCTTTAGTTTGGCAAATAATCCATCTTACCAAATGAAAGATTTAGGCAAACAAAACATAGCAAGTTTATTAATGCAGCTCAACAGGATCACGGGTAAAGCTCTTAGCAGTTAATTCATGTCTCTCTTTTCAGCAACCAAACTATTGCCAAGTCCAACACAAAGCATGGCTAGAACTAGAACTAGTCCAGAAGACAAACTAAAACAATATTTCCGATACCTGTTCTGCAAAATTGGAGAGCTTACCCTGTCTTTAGGGGAGTTTGCCTGGGACATCTATAACAATCAAGCCTGCTGAAGTTCCCAGGGTTAGGAGAAAAGCAGATATCATCCATTGATTATATGCACACTTACATTGCTGAAAATATTTCGCTCATACTACAGCCGATATTGCTTCTTTTGTCAAAAGTAAATATCAAAATACAATGATCCAAAGCTCGAGGGATCCTGTCCCTGATATTACAAACAAGCCCCGTTCATTAATCCTTATTCCTCATCGGGCGACCCTTGCCGGTGATAGATATCTCACTGAGCATTGCCCAACCAACAAAACAGAAATATATGTATCTTTATCACTTAATTACATGTTCATTTGTCATGTGAGATTAGACCCTTCCAACTGGCGAAAGGGGTGGATATGAGACATATCTAGCAGGGGCCTCTCCTTCAACAGGATTAGGTGCACTTATTCTGTCATTTGATATGGTTTCCCCCAAAGTTCTTTCTTCAGAAGAGGTAACTGATTCTGAAAGCCCACAGTGTTTCCTACTATCCCAAATTGCTATACAAATCGAAAATGCTTGCAAAAGCGAAAGCGATGAATTGAACTCAACTGAATAGATCCCATCCTTGAAAGGGGCCAAACTGAAGAAAGGCTTGTCGTCTTGTACTCCTCCCTGCTAGTTATCATGAAAACAAAGTTCAGTTGACATTTTCATTATAAGACAATGGCCGTTTTAATGTGGTTAGCATAAGAATCACAATCATACCTGAAAGAAAAGTTCAAATTGATTAGAAATTGAGGAACCTTTCAACGAACTAGATCGCTGGCTTAATTGATTCCTGTTAGAAAGAATCCTGAGTTTGCAACCCAAATCCCAACCACCACAGTCACATGCTCCACCTGATTTCCATCGTTGGATCAGTGATGAAGGCTCACCTTTATTTGGCAGGCTATGTACACCACTAGGAAGTATGACTGTAGCACTAATGTCTTGAACAAAAGGACCCTTTTTCCCAGAATCAAATTCAAGTTTTACCTCTGGCAAACGCTCTTTCAATGCAGCCTCAGGCAAGCTATTACGCTTATCGATCAAAAACCCATCTCTGATTGAACTTCTTCTGTTCCTTTTTGGGATTTTGACAACAATTGCTGCTTGCTCATCATTAGGCTGGAAATCAGATGCTTGTGGATTTGCCTGTCCTACATCCAGGGTAAGAAGAACAAATTCTCTAATGCTGAACTGATCCAAGTGGTTTGGCCTGGACAAATGAGAAAATTCAGAACCAGAAACCTTCATCTGGGCAACAACATTAGGGATGTAATCCTGACCTTTGCCCTTCCCTCCTTGGTTTATCCACCTTCCATTCTTTTTCCTGACTTCTTGAATGGAAAAAAATGTGTAAATGCATCCATAATCACCCTTCCCTGATGCACTTAACATCTTCACTGTAGCAGCAAGAATATCACTCTCATTATCAACAGCAAATGTGAACAGAGGCAACCCATTCTTGACTTGAACTCTTAGAAGAGCTTGAACTGCTGAAGATCCATATTTCTTGTTCTGTGATGAATCATTTACATTGACCGTGCAACAGGTGCTTGTATCTGATTTCACTTTGGCTGACTGCACAGTCACAGTTGTATGTCTTTGCCCTTCTGATGATTTACAGGCACTCTCGGTTAATATTGAGTCCTGTAATTGGTTGGTAAAATTACGACAGTTAACTGCCTTTGGCTTCAGAAGTGGGTCCAATAGTCTTCTCAAAGGGCTGGACCTGGCTCTGTTTTTAGCATTGAGTTTATCACCACAAGTAGTATCTACACCAGAAGCAACAGAATTCTCTGAATCAGTTTTGCCTGAAGTACATGTTGAGCTCACCTGAGGTATAGAAGAACCCTCTTTGGAGCCAGAACTTTTGCTTGTCTTGCCCATGCTGAAGCCAAAACGACGAAAAGGAGAAGTGCTTCTTACTTTTTCAGATGCAAAATTGCCTGCTTTTGGATCTGATCCTTTGCAAGCCTCATTTGCAGCATACCTAGTTGGAGTTGCATGTTGCTTTTTCTCCTCTAGATTTCTGCTTCTGGAATAATTAATTTCTATCTTTGCTGCACGAGGAACAGAACGAGATCTTTCTGATGAAAGGTCATTACTATTTGCCTCTATGGAGCCCATGGCTTTAATCTGTAAACGTTTACTGCCATCAAGTTCACAAGGCAATGGACCTGAATGATGGAAATTGGAACTGAGCTCTGCACGGTGAGCATCTTTAGATGTTTGAGGAACAATCCTCCAACTAGGTTCTGCTTCTCTTTTACAAGACTTTGTTGTTAAATCAGAAAGGTTGCCAGGTCCAGAATGATTCACTTTGGGCAAATCTCGTGGCAAAAGGAGGACAACAGTATTTCTTGTGTCAGTGACATCTTGGTTAGCACCTTTTGGAATAACTTCTTGAAACTTCTCCGCTTTCTTCATAAAATCACCAACTTGGTTCTTCATTTTCACCTTGTCACATGAGGCCACCTTATCTTTTACCCCATTTGCAACAATTCCACTTTCTGAATCAATCTTTGAGTGCATTTCTCTTCTCTTGCACTTTTCCAGCTTGATTTCTGGATTATTTTTGCGAAAAGATTTATCTTCTCTGATGAAGTTTGCCTGAACATTCAAGGTGTTGCTCTGGGCAGCCTTGAGATCTTGAAACTTTCCAAGACTTTCTCTAAAAGGTTTGTTGGACGGCAAACTGCCTTCTATGGGGACTGATATCAGATGAGATTGAAATGAAGGACGTTGTAACTTTTGACGAGCAGGAGAGCAACTGCGACCTCTGCTTGAATGTGCTGATGATTCGTCTGTTGAAAACGAAGATGATGTGTTGCTGCTGGACAGCAAAGAGATACTACTTCTATGTAAGACCTGTTTATGGCTATACTGCCATTTTTCAAGACGGCCCCACTCAAGGACCCCAACATTTAAAACTTTTTCTTGAGGGTTTGCTCTTTTCTCCAGATAACTTGGTAAATTCGACATATACTTGACAAGCTCATCTTCTTCATTTGCCTTCATCTCAGCATGTTGTTTATGATGCTTATATGAAGATTTAGGTGAGAAATCTTTTCCACCTTTTGTAATTTCTTGACGAAGACCAGCATATGACAATTTAGGCTTTTCAAGTTTACACCCGCCTTGCGGATTCGCTTTCTGGCTTGCTTGGGGTAACATGATCTTTACAGAAGTTCCAAAGGACAGTTAAACTCTTGAATCCCTTTTGAGCTCTAAATGGCATTCCATAGACTGGATAGGTCTTAAGCACTCCAGATCCTTCTCAGCTGCTCATTTTGACTCGATTCACATTGATGCAGACCACTATGGAGATAAAAACAAACATCAGAAAACAATATTACAATCGTATTTGAAAAAACAAGAGTATCACATGCATAGTGGCATAAGGTTCTTGAACAAATAAGAGCTTATGGTTCAGTAGCTGAACCAACCAAGAGAACACAACTCCTACAGCAACAAGCAATGATTTTCTTAACATATGATGAAGTTGTAAATATCCCCCAAAAGCAACAATCTCTTTTGCATGGATATTTTCAGCTAGTCTTTACCACATGGTCACTAGACATTATTCAATACTATAGAAATGGTCAAAAACTACAAGCTCTGTCTTTTCTAATCACTTACTTCTGTATCCTACATGGCTGATAATTATCAAGGAAAGTACTAATAATCCCCAGTAACCAAAATCACGGCACCATAGAAGGTAAAGCCGCAAATGCATAAATTAAAGATTGCAACAAACCAATTACACCATAAAACTTATTTCATTCACGGATGAAAGGAACGGATCTCTTCTAACTCAGTAAGCACGGTAGTTATCCAATTTACTAATTTTAAGTTGAAAACAATCACGCTTCAGCCAAATTTGTTTCCTTCTGTGTACCCCATAAATCGACCGTGAATTGCCATGTTTCCTATATATAATAATGGCCATGCATTTTCTTCAAAAATTTCCAGATTTTGTAACAATAAATCAAAATTACCAAAGCTCAAATCACTTCCAAAACCAACAAATTAACTGCAAAATAGACCTCCATTGAACAATTTCCACAATTGGGTATCAAAATATTAAAAATAAAAAAAAATTATCAACTTTTCACAGTTCAAGGTTGACAAATTGACACAAGAAAGTGAAGGCAAAAATTGCAAATAAAACTAGAGAATCTTGATGCATACTTTGCAAAGAAAACGAGAGTGAGTGGTCCATAAGAAAAAATAAAACTAACGAGTTTGAAAGTAATTATTCAGATAAGGTACAAATGAAGCGTCATCATCGAATCCGCTGAAGTTCAATGGAAACGACAAGATCGCCCTGAGCTTATTCAAAAGAAGAATGCGCAATCATTTTTCAAATTTCGAAACACTAAAAACCTCTTTTGCTTAACCAAATTTATTATACACAATTTGAAAAAAAAAATTTAAAATTGCTTCAGTAAAGATTCACTTCTCTATCTTTTTCTGTTTCCAGAATCCAAACAATGTATACTGTATAATTATTTGAATTATTTTTAAAAAACGGGAAAGAGATGCTTGTTATCACGTGTCACCAGCATTCAAAATTTTCCAGAGAACCAAGCAAAAGAGACTTTCTCGAGTGAAAGAGAGAAAGAAAGCATACCGGTCTGAGTACAGGGAATGAAGAACGAAACGGCCGTCAGTAACGGAAAACGCGAACCCCTCGAGGAAGAAGCACCACGTGTCGGCGGCGCATTGGACAGTAAAAAAAAAGGGCGAAATAACAGAAGATCAGAAGCAAAATAGAAAAAGAGACTAAGAGCTCCAGCGAGAGAGAAAGTAATGATGAATCTCCTCGTTAAAAAGCTTTAAAAAGAACGAAATCCGAACCCCTTTAGCTTTTTACTTGTTCAAAAACCCCGGAGCTCAAAGGCGCAGCCGGAGAGTGATGAAGAAAAGCTCCGAAGAAAGAGAAAAGAAAGGGGGAGAGTTTGGTTATTTATCTATTTATTTATTTTAATTTAATGGCTGGAGCTCATATCCTTCCCTTCTCTTTCTTTGTTTTACGTGCAGTACACAGAGTCAAAGTAAGGGAGAGGGAGAGAAAGGCAGTTGGGGGAGATTGAATCATTTTTATCGTTCTAATGTAAACGATTGTTTTCTGATCGGACGGTTGAAAAAACGAATGATTTTAAGAGAGAGATTAAAATCATCTGGTCACGTCAGATTGCAGCGACGCGGGAAGGGCAAGGGTTATGTTTCGGGTGGTCCCTACTCTGTAGCGGGAGGGTGTTATTGATTCTTAAAAAGGACCCTCGTTAAAAAGTTGGTTGATCAAGTGGTGGACCCCCACACTATATATCGGATCTATATGAAGTGGTAGGGTCCACTACTGGCGGATGGACGTGTCTGATGGCGTGTCGATCATCAGGATATACTGGTATTTCCTCACGATTCTGATTGTCTTACTTTCCACTTGCCCTTTGATTAGAAATTTATTTTTTTTTTACAAATTAATTAATAGGTAACTTATTTAGCCATAGGTTGCCTGATCCTTTGATTCTTGAACAACAGGCTTATGGCTTGATTATGAGTATTCTTACCGAGACAATGATTAAGACTTTATATTATTTTTTAAATTTATAATTATTCTAAATCGGAAAACTCAATTAAATAACTGTTTACACGTCTTTACTTATTACATCGGTTGTATTTATTTTCTCTTTTTTTTTTATCTACTTGTTCACATAATAAAAAAATCCAAAAAATTTATTTTATTTTGCAGCTAAGTGTGAGTGTTTTTTCTTTTTTTTGAGGAATAACGCATGGGATTCCTTATAAAATGAGGTCCCAACAGTTACTATCTTAATCTTTATGTTAAATAAAATGGAAACATGCAAATATTGTCCACTTTATTCACACCAAAATATGATGATTTACAGAGGAAAGCAAAGAAAGAAAGAAAAACAAACGATGGCATGCTTTTTGAGCCCGCGCCTGGCATGAAAAGTTTCCACTTTCAGTCCAAAGGAAAAGAGAGCAAAGTGAAAAGGGAATGTGCAAAGGACAATGAGAAGAGCAGTGGTGGGAAGTGGTAAAATTAAGAAAAGAAAGATTAATGTTGATTGGTAATTATTATGATAGATACTAATAACATTTTGTTATAATGATGCTACTATTAGTTTCAAAATCACTTTTTTACAAAAGCAAATCAAAAAATGATTGACATGATATTGTTCTCTTCATTGGACCAACACTTTTTTTATTTTTTGTCTTTTACTTCTTTTTATGACATAAATTATCACTTTCCGAATTTATAATATCTCGTCTCATATTAGATTTATATACAAGTTTTAAGTTAATTATTATTAATAATTTAAATTTAAATTTTCATGTAGCTAAATATGAAATGTTACTGAATTAATAATGTTTAGACTTGAAATTCAATAATGATTTTTTTTTATTTTACTCTTTGAATGAATTTAGAAACAAGAATCAATTCCTTTTTATCTTGTTATTGAACTTTAGCCATTGTTTTCTGTACCCAGAATGGCAGGGTTCACCATTCTTTTTCTTGTCAAAAGAACGTGTAATAATTCTCAAAATTTTCTGACAATTTCAGGGTCCATGGTTTCATGTGTTGATGTTTCCCAATGAAAGGATTGAACTAGAAGTCAACTTTGCTCATTCAATAGACAGAATACGGTGAATCTCTTAGCAAATTAAAAAGTGAAATGGTCTAAGCTTACTAATTTTAATTCTTATTAGTGAAACAAAGCTATTATATAAGAGAGAGAGAGAGGATGGATGAGTTACATTAATCCAAGTATTTGCATCGTTTTCTCTCAAAAGGAGAAATTATTCCAAGTATTTGCAGTCTTGGGGATAATGATTGGAACTGATCCGAATATATTCAATAATCTGTCATTAAATTACTAACGAAATTCATATGAAAAAGATGTTATCATATGGCACAGAAGATGTGGGGGGAAGGGGGGGCGGGGGGTGTTAGGATTGGTGATCGTGATCGGGCATTTTCTGATTGCTTGATGATCATGTGATTCTCTGAAAAAATGTTCAGCCACCACTGAAATAAAAAATCACCGACAGTGGCCCATGTGTCTCGAAAATCGAGGGCAGGATGATCCTCTTCACCACTTTTTAAAGGGTTTTTTTTTTTACTGTTGTTTCTAGGAGGAGAAACAGTGTGGAAAAGACAAGGATCATTGCCTTCGTACGGCAGATGCATTACCATTTTATTCCATTTTCCTTCAAAGTGGAAACAGTAAAACAAACCCATCGATCACAAAATAATTTATTTTATTCAACATTTTCAGCCTTCACTGCTTGCATTTGTACGTACCATTAATTTTCTTTGCTTGAACCCTTTCAGCTTTCCTTTCTGCTTCCCAAGAAAATTGGGAATTGTGGAGCAAAAAGAAAAAAAAAATCAAGAATTCCCCTCTTAAAAGTACAGTCCCTCATGTTCCTAATTTCCTTTGGTTTTTTTAATGGCATAGCACTTTTATGACAGGATTCCAGGAAGTCACTCTGGAGCACAGCAAGCTTTCAGAATAAGAGATGCATAAACACATGAGAATTGGTCAAATTGTTTTTTTTTTCCCCTGGAATTTATGCAATGATTGACAGCGACTCTCTCTAATCTCTATGGCTTTCCGAGTAACTGGAAACCTTAAATTTCCACCCCCCAACGTCCAAAGATCATGTTAAAAGAATTCATCATTCCAAAAATGCTGTGGAAAAGAAACAAAATCAAGCTGGCCCTTAGGGGGATTGAATTTGATTGCAAGAACAAGTTGAAGACATCAGCATGAATGGGAATACATGGAATGAGTTAAGCTAGCTTGAGGTTTCTTGATTGATCGATGAAGGTGATGAGTGTTAAGATTTGTTAATTTGGTTAAGGAGCATGGAAGGTGATGGATTCCAGTCCTAATTCCTTCCAAATTCTGCTGTATTTCCATTTACACCTGCGGGAACACGTGAATCTGTACAAACTTTCAGAGAGAGCACGTGAACGTTTACAAATTTCAAAGTTCATCAGAGTAGGTTTTGCTCTGTACTTGGATCGTGTTTTTGTCTTTTGCATGTGTTTAAACAAGGGAAATGTCATGGTTATCTGCAGAGCAGGTTAGCTTGGACACTGGAACTCTGCCTTTCTGAATTTGGCTTCAAAGATTTTGGTGTATCTGGCCTTCTCATCAAGTTAAAATGAGCATGTGGAGAGGACCCAGACTCACCCTATGCCATTTTCCAATTCCACAACCATTACTGTTCTATTGAAAATCCCTGCTCCTAAGCACTAATTCAACTCTCTCCCCACTCCTCTTTCCTCTTCTGATTTCTGAAGTGGGAGGAACTGATCATGTGCATAACCATCAGCAGGGGCGGAGGGTCACCGGCCCCCCACCCCACCCAAAAAATATTGAAAATTTTTACTTAATATATATATTTAATTATTATGAAAAATAATATATTTATGAGGTTGTGGTCTTCCAAAATTTTGAGAATTCTTATTTATTATATTTTTATACTCTTAAAATAATTTTTTATTTAAAAGTTTATATAAATAACAAAATAATAAAATAACTCTACAAACCCTACTTAATTTTACTTAAATTTTAATTGAGTTTCTTCGCATCTCCTTCTCTTTCCTTCTTTTTCTCTTTCTCTTCTCTTTTGTTTTTTATTTTTACTTTACTCTCTTTTATATAATTCACAATTAAAACATATTTTATTTTTTAAAGGAGATTGATGCGTTTGTACAATGATCACAAACTGCGATTGTATGAAACTAAGAAGTAAAGTTTTTTTTTATTTTTTTATTTATATTATTTAACTATTTATATATTTAACTATTATGTGAAATTTTATATATTGTATTTATATATTTATGTATTATAATTTTATATTTAATATTTAAATATAAATATAAATAAAATAAAAATATTATATGTTGACTGTATTAATTTTTTTAAGGTTTGATTAAAATATAAGTAAGTTAAAAATAATTGATAAATTTTTTAAAAGAAAATATGTAAATTGTCCAAATTAGTTTCCTACACTTGATCCACCAAGCTTAATAAAAATCTTGAAAAGAAGACTTTGAAATTAATTAGACAATGAGTATTTTATAAATAATTTAATTGTTTGTATTAAAAAAGATATTATTAGTATTTTCAATACAAAATTAATAATGAATGAATTTGAATTTAAAAATATCATCGAACACAACTTTTATAAAAAATTATTATAAATCTTTATTTTTTATTTTTTTATTTACATATTATATAAAATTAGTCATTATAAATTCTTTAATTATTAATTAAATTTAACTTGTTAATTTTAAAATTTTTTAATATTTATTTCTTTTCATCTTTGATCTTTCAATAAAAGTTAATTAATTCCATCCCTGGTTATTAGTGTAGAAATGTTAGCAGTTATGTTAGCGTCAACAATTTAATGATTATACTTATCATAGTTATAAATTGGAAAGGGATAACTCAATTTATATTTCATCTCCAAATTTTGTCTGAGAACGGAGAAAATTAATCTGTAACCTATCGTGCTCGGTCTGAAGAGTGAAGAGAGACGAGGGACAGGAGGGGTTTGTCCTGATAATCCGTGAAGGTCGAAGCTATGGACATTTCATTAAGAGCAGCTCTCTGCCAGGAAAATGTTAATTTGGGACAATCAAAGACTGCAATGTGACAATGGTGCGATCATTGTCACCCTGCCAAAGGCCCAAAGGCGGCCCCAGAGAAAGATTCCCCATCGTGGTCTCGACGTCGTGGGCCTCGTGGCCGACTCAAGTGCTGATCATTGTCGTGGCCTCATGATGAACTAAACCACTACATTCATCAAGGAAAGAAATGCTCATCTCCTTACACAGTGAAACTGTAAACGTACTGAAGAGTATTGGATTACATGATGTTGCTTCTTCTATTGCTGTTTCTAATATAAAATCAGACTGTCCGTCCAGTCCAGATAACGATGAATGTAAATTTTTATATGAACAGTGATTAAAAAAATTAATAAAATAATTTTATTATATCTAAAATAAATTATATATATAATAATAAAATTAAAAAATAATAATCACTCATCACCCTTTTACCTCCACCCCTGTGTACAAGGATATATTAGACAAGTTTATTATTATAATTTATAATAAATTTTATTTATTTGATGATATTTAATAATAAAATTAGTTATCATCTTAATTATTATAATGCATTGTTCGTATTTAATTATTATTTATACAAATTTTGATATAAAATATAAATTATTTAATTAATTATGTATATATGTATTAAAGTAATATATTATATATACATATATTTAATTTATATATAAGTATTACTATAACACACACACACATATATATATATATATATATATGATTACACTTAATAACTTTATTAGTTACCACTTTAATTTTTATAACATATTATTTATAATTAATTATTATTTATACAAATTTTGATATAAAATATTATAATATATAAGTTGTGTCATTAATTATATATATTAATAAAGTAATACATATATATATGTATTATAAAAAATTAACATATTACTTACACTTATTATAAATAAGTAATTAATATTTTACAAAACAAAAAATTTAGTTAATAATTAATAACCAATATATTATAAATAAAAAACAAAATAATATTGATTTTGTTTACAATTTAATAAGATTACATATATTATATTACACATTAATGACTAATATATTATGAATATCTAAAAATATTATTATTAATAATTATTTATTTATTAATAAAATATAAAATGTTTAAAATTTCGTTGATATAAGGATTCGAAGTAGTATGTAGATGGAAAGTAAACCAACCTTTGCCAAGTGTGAGTGAAGAAACAAATGTATATATATATTTTATAATTATGAATAAAATTTATAAATTTAAATATTATAATTTATAAAAAAATAAAATTTTGATTCATTGATCTAAATTGAATCAATCAAATTATTTTTATATTTTATTAATTTGATTTTGTTATATTTAATTAATTTTAATCAATTTTTTAAAAATATTTAATTAATTTAATTTTTAGATGTAATAAATCCCTCAATCCACTCATTTACTCACCCATTTATTAGGAGGAATAAGAAAGAGGAAAAATGGCGTTGGAAATAGCTCTTTATAGACACTCCAAATTTTATTAGCTCACCAGAAGAGAATGGTGGGCTAGGCAAGGCCTATTTGAAAGCCTAGGAGAGGCCTGGAAGGCTCTCGAGTTTACCAGAAACTTCGTCCATCGAAGCCCGAAATTGCTTGACCGAGAAAGTACTAGAATCTTCCTTTGAATCCTTTAAATACCCAGGTTATCCCTCCGCCGATGGCAAGTCAAGAATTACAAGAAGCGAAGTAAATAAAGGTCCCAACTTTACTCTGAATCCAGAAACCCGTCCAACTGACAAAAAAATTCCCAGAACTTGAAACGAAAATGTCGATGATCCCAAGTTTCTTCGGCACCCGACGAAGCAACAGCTTGGATCCCTTCTCTCTCGACATATGGGATCCTTTCAAGAATTTCCCATCACTTCCCCAAGAGTGCTCTGCCTTCGTCAATACTCGCGTTGACTGGAAAGAGACCCCGGAAGCCCACGTGTTCAAGGCCGACCTTCCAGGGCTGAAGAAAGAGGAAGTGAAAGTGGAGATTGATGATGACAGGGTGCTCCAAATCAGCGGTGAGAGGAATGTCGAGAAGGAAGACAAGAATGACACGTGGCATCGCGTAGAGCGGAGTAGCGGCAAGTTCTCGAGGAGATTTAGGTTGCCTGAGAACGTGAAGATGGATCAGGTTAAGGCTTCTATGGAAAATGGGGTCCTCACCGTTACTGTTCCCAAGGTTGAAGCGAAGAAGCCTGATATAAAGGCCGTTCAGATTTCTGGTTGACGTTTGGAGTTTCTGAAACATGGAAAAATGCTACAAACAGTAATGTCATAAGGGAGTCTAATGTGTTTATCAGTGTTGGCTTTTAATGTTGTAAGTTGTCAGTAGATTATGTATTTACAATGTGGTTCAGTTCAAACTTCAAATGATGTAACAATGTAATCAGAGTTCTAGCAATGAAAGTGTGAGTTGTTCGTAATTAGTATTCTGCTTGATTACTCGATCTTTTCACTGCAGTTATTGTTTCATGATCTTCTTATAGCAATGGCCAGTCTCAAGCTTGAAGTAATGAGAAACGAACATCGACTGATATAATGTTCAAAAGCTCAGGATGAGCAAAGATAGCTTGGAGATTCGTAAGTTGGGAAGAAGACAGCCCTCGAACTTTGTTTTCTTATTCCAAATTTCAGGCATTCCCTAGCTCTAGCACAGTCTGATTAGTATCATAACACTGCTAAAGTTTCCACACACAATGTGAATGGATTGGGAGTTGGGGCAGCATTTAAGGTGGTTGTGAGACTGGTTAGGCAACAACATATTATGTCTGCGTGTGTCTGGAGCTGTGACGTAATACCCAAAGGATATCCTGCAGCTGTTCTTGCAGCCCTTGCTCTATCAAAGGGTCTCTGCATCAAAAGCAAAAGTTTCTTTTTATCTTGAAAAATATCAACAAAGAAACAAATCAAACACTTATAAACCTCAGATTTTCCTTTCCTAAGGGCAAGGATATAGCAGATGACACCGATGGGGCGAATTAGGTTCGTCCCACACAATTCAACGACGTATGAATACAAAATCTTTAATATCTTAAGAAGTACTCTTTCATCAATGACCATGTACGGAGTATACCAGCAAAACCCTCACAAATTGATCACTTTTTGACTTTTGATAAATCAAAGCAAGTAACACTAACCTCAAATCCAGTAGGCTTAATGAGACTTGGGAAATCCATAATGTTCTAGGCGTGCCATGACGTTTTCTTCAATCAATTTAGTAGAGTTCATATGAGATAAAATGAATTAACTATGCACATTACTACATTCTCTTCTTCCATGGATTTAGTAATAATGTCATAGCTATTTCCATTTTCTGCTCTTACCATTTCTGATTTCACAAATGCCATGGAGCATTTCGGCCAAGGAAAAAAAGTTTC
>NW_018397257.1:9614782-9618540 GCF_002168275.2 Theobroma umbraticum
CTTGTTTTGTAGAGACTTGCAAACATGGGCTCCAACTTGGGCCCGAGTCTTATTTCTTTCTTTAACTTATTGGCCAGCTCTAATAAATTAATGACTTAAATACTAGCCAACACATTGATTTGTTTCGTATTTTTTTATGTTGAAACTAATTTTTTAGTTAAACTCTTATAAAGGCAATTCTTTTTCTCTTTTTCTTCTTATTATTATTCGATAAATTGTTAAAATACTATTATAAAATTTAATCATTCTTCAAAAAAATTGTAACATTTTACTTACAGATTGCCCATAGCTCAGTTACAAAGGTGCGCATCTCAAACATTTTAATTCTTATTCTTATTCTTATTTAGTTTTAAATTTCGACGTTTTTCTAAATTAACGGGAAATTAGAAAATTATAATAGAATTTGTTTTTTTTTTTATATTTAAAGCTACTTGAGAAATATGGAAAGTTGCAGTTTTGGCACAGCAGGCCTAATGGCCATGGATAACAGAGCACAGCCCATTTAAACATTGAAGTCGATCTGAGGGCTAAAAAGTCCAGACCACTCAAGCAATTTCTGGAACATTCGCGAATTACAAGACTGAAGACAAAAAGATTTCTTGAAGCCCAAAACACAAGTAGTGGAAAGTACTAGATTCCTCTTTAGCTTCCTATAAATAGCAAACATGTCCTACTTTGTCAGCAGCAACCAAAAGGCAACTCAGTTGGATAAGAATCTTATCAGCACCTAAAGCCTTCCCATTACGTTCAAAGAAAAGAAAAGAAAATGGCGATGATTCCAAGTTTCTTTGGCAAACAAAGGGGCAGCATCTTCGATCCTTTCTCTCTTGACCCTTGGGATCCTTTCAAGGACTTCCCTTTCTCTTCTTCACTCACCACACATGCCCCTGAAACCTCTGCTTTTGCCAATACACGTATCGACTGGAAGGAAACTCCGGAAGCCCACGTCTTCAAGGCTGACCTTCCAGGGCACAAGAAAGAAGAAGTGAAAGTCGAGATTGAGGATGACAGGGTGCTCCAAATCAGCGGAGAGAGGAACGTTGAGAAGGAGGACAAGAATGATACCTGGCACAGGGTTGAGCGTAGCTGTGGCAAGTTCTCGAGGAGGTTCAGGTTACCGGAGAATGTGAAGATGGACCAGGTTAAGGCTTCCATGGAAAATGGGGTTCTTACTGTTACTGTTCCTAAAGCGGAATTGAAGAAACCTGAGGTCAGAGCCATTGAGATTTCTGGTTAAAATCTTAAAACAGTTTTGGTGTACGCAACTATGTTGTATCGTATACATCGTTCTGATGTATAATACTGTAATCTACTAAACTAAAATTTTCTTTACTTGAATGTACTTGCCATTTCGTTTGCTTTTCTCTAATTTTTTTTTTCTGCTTCAAAGAGTTAAGACCTGACGATTCGTCCCAACCTTAAAAAACATTTTAAAGATTTTTTAAAGATTAGATTGGGAATTGACTTTCAAGTCATGAACAAGGAGCACAAAGAATGGAAAAGAAAGAAAAACAGGCCAATTAGTGTCAATTAATTTATGTTAAAAGCTGAGATTTTGTGCCTTGGGTTTTTTCTCCTTTTGTTAGTCTTTTGATGTATTTTTCAGTATTGTTTTAAAAACATTAATTTTGTGTTAGTTTTATCAAATATGATCATGAAATTGTGCTTACAGTTTTAAGTTTTTTGTTTTTGCATACTGGAATAATATCAGAATAACGAAATAATAACAACTAACACAGTACCAAAACCGATGTTATAATAAACAAAAAAACAAAAAAGATATTATGCTTGAAATTTTTTTTGGAGTATTTAAAAAAATTTTACTTGTTATATTATGTTAATTTAAATAAATGTTGTTATGAATTCTCTCTTGAGTATTGGATGATAATCTTAGTTTAAAACTATTATTAACTTTGATGTTTCTGAAATTCTCATCCAAAATATTCACCACATACCATAAAAGACTAAGAACTTAATTATACCATATGACAGTTGTCATATATAAATCATACAGCAACATACTTGATAGCTTAACACAAGAAAGCAAGCATTGCTAACTAAGAAAATTAAACTTCCACCAAATTGCTGACTAACTGCGCTGTACATATGGAACACTTATTTAGCAGCCAAGCTAGTTTTATTTAAGAGTAGATTGTACGTCCACTTTTATCCAATTATGGATGTTTTTCTGAAACTTTGATGAAGAAACCATTTGTAAATTCCAAAATTGGCGTACGCGCCACGTCTCCTCCCCTGATCTTGGTTAACCTATATTAAAACATTATATATATGAAAAAAAGAGTATATTAGATATACTTATTATAGTCATATATAATTAAAATTATAAAAGTATTATAATATTGTTTTGAGTATGATCACAATAACCGACAAATTTAGATACTAAGTAATGAAGAATATCTTTCTTTGTTCTTTTGCAAAAAAAAAATAAAAATCAAGAATACATATATATTGATTAATCACTTGGTACAATTTTAATTTGACTACATGCATTAAATGGCAGATTATAGATATTTTATCAAAAATGAAAAATTAATTAGTCTGTAAATTCATAGCACCTATAGTATATAATAAATAAGTATATGATTGATAAACTAGTAGAAAAGTAAATAATCGTAAAAGTAAAAATTTAATAGTAATATAATAAAGATATAAACCTGTATTTGGTAACCCAAACATGTAAAATGACTGCCATCAGAACCTTGCTGAACTCTGCTCCTGCGCATGTCCTGTTCCCTCCGCCAAATGGTATGAAGTTCTTCGCCGTTGAAATGCTTTCCATGTTCTTTAATTATAAGATTTGCAGATTATGAGAAAAGAGAAATATTGCCTTATTACAATTACTAGAACTTATAAAAGTCTCAATCAACTATAGAAATACTTTAATTTTCTGCTATATTTGTGTTTATATGTGTTAATTAAAGTTCTGTTTATCTGCAGAATAATGGTTTTTATTTTAAATTTTTATTAAAATGAAATTTTAAATAAAAAATAAAATATCAATTAATGAATTGATTACAAATTTAATTAAGTAAGAAAAGCTTGGAAGAAGATGTAATATTAACATATATATATATATATTATCACTTTCAAAATATATATATATATTTATGTTATCTACCTTCCATCTTGAAGGATTGAAGGTAAGAGGATCTTCATATGTATTAGGGTTAAGTTGAAGCGCTGCGGGTACAACCAAAAGATTCCAACCTTTTGGTATAGTATAGCCTGCAATAAAAGAAACATTCCATCCATAAAATTTTATGTTTGCGATACATTTAACCATACAAAATAAATATATCAATTTAATTATAAAAAAATGATTATACCATTAATATGAATATCAGTTAGAACCCTTCTCAAGATTCCAGGAGCAACACTTCCTAATCGAAGTACTTCGTTAATGACCTAATAACCAAAAATATTCAATGTGACTTCCATAGAAAGATTTCAAAAAGGTATGAACTTTCTTTTCTCGGAAAAAGTTGCCAAAATTGGCAAATCACTCACGTAATGAGTAAAAGTCATAGACTTGTATTCCTCCCATGAAAGTCCAAGATTGGTGCTTTCTCTTTTCTTTAGAATTTCCTCGTGCTCCTCCTAATCAAATCATACCAAAAAAAAATAAAATTAAGGTTTTCTGCATAAAACGATGAAACTTTTTGCAATATAAAAATTAATCATAAGATTATCTTATTCTGGGTAATTAATCACTGACAGTTAATTGTTGCAATGCTGAT
>NW_018397257.1:9618550-9620381 GCF_002168275.2 Theobroma umbraticum
ATAAACACTTAATGGCTAAAGCAACAGTAGAGGAAATAGTGTCAACGGTCGCAAGGAGGAGACCAAACATAGTGCTAATGGCGAAATCCTTCGTCAAAAATGCTTCTTTTTCCATGTCTTCAACTATTTGGTCAAGAAAATCTCCTTTACGGCGACCTTGGGAGTAAGACTTCCTTCTCTCTTCTAGTAGCTGAGATATCACCTTCATTACTTTTTGTTGAGACTGCATATGTGTGTGTATATATAGATTTAGTAGATGATACTATCTTTTGGAGATTTTAAAATACTGTAAAATTTAGAAGGTTATAGCAGGTGTAATAAAGATGATTAACCTTTATACATTTGTAGAAAGCTGTTCCAGGGATGTACAAAGGGAATGTCATAAGTCCTTGCAAGAAGTCACATAAATATCCACTTAAATTTTCTGCAGATTTTTCCGATTCATAACTCATCAGAATCTTTGAAGTAAATCCAATATTCATCTGCAAAATGAGATAAAATTAACCAAAAAAAAAAGAAAAGAACTAGGTAATACATCATAATAATAAGTTAGCCTTGGTTTAGCCGTTTCTACCCTTGCTCCTCAAACAAGTGTCTATAAGGTTCATATTGTCTCATTAATACTGTTAATATTTGACTACGAACTGTATTTGGTTACGATAAAATTACTTACAGCAGCACTTTGGCCTTTTACAGCTACCTCTGTCTGCTTTGTCCACTCATGAAATGCATGGTTTATGGCATTCTCAGCCTGACACAGTAGCTTTTCTTTGAGAGCCTCAAAGCCAAAGTGACTCAGAATTGCATGCCTGAGATACTTGTGCACGTTACCACCTCCATGTACGTTTTCTTTGTGAATCAGGTTCGCAAAGGAATCCATATAATATAGTTCCACAAGTTTTTCTTCTTGTTGGAGCACAAAATAATTGAAATCAGGATCTGACGATACCACTACTGGTCGACCTGCTAAACTTGTCTTAAACAATGGACCGTATCTAGTAATTAAGAAATAAAGGATTTAACAATCCATATTTATATACAAAACAATAATTTAAAATGAAGAAAGTTTTCAATTTTAGCATGTTGAATGATTGATTACCTTTTCATCCTTTCCTTAATAAAAGGATGGATGTCTATGGACTTGGATGTGACAAGAAAATTAAGAGTCTCCCCTATAAGTGGAAGTCCCATGGAACCTGGAGGTAGTCTGCCATTACAACTGGGGTTCCTCCACCAAGAAATCCAAGTTGTCACACTTACAACAAGGAAAGAGATGACAAAATACCAAAGAGACCACACCTCCATTAGATCACTCAAGGCGGAAAGAGGAATGAGGAGAGCACGAGTAACAGACAGCTAACTGGGGTTGCTCTTTGTTTTGGGTTTTTGTGAAGAGAGTGCTACTCCTTATATACAAGTCCGTGATGATTTCTTTCTTTGTTAATTGACAGTTTTCTCCCTAATGGATTGAATTATTGTTCAAAAATATGGTTATATTGATCAAGCTTTGTTTACCATGTAATTAGTCAGACTTTAACAGTGTACAGTTTGATTAGTCAAAGATAATATGATTTTTATAATATTGTTTGAAACGAATACCGTCACGCGATTACTAAAACAAATAATTGGTTGAATTTATTTATTAATATACATGATATTGATAATTTGAATTCATAATAGATTATATTATTTTTTTTGAAGAGTGGTTTGTATCAACCTCGAATCAATATGTTACTTCAAATTTCTAGTTTAGATTGCTAGAGACTCTTATGACATAAACATTGGGGAGGGTGAATTAACTCTGTACAATTTCAATAGATTATACTAGTGG
>NW_018397257.1:9620391-9620606 GCF_002168275.2 Theobroma umbraticum
TAATATACATTAATGTTGCAAACAAGTCATTGAATTTAAGGAAAAAAAAAGTCATTGAATTCAAAACAATGTTTTAAAAGTTTGTTTGAAATATAAAACCAAATTTTTACATTCAAAAAAAAAAAAGAAAGAAAGAAAATCCAAAATGTGCAGCAAATACATTGTTTCTTATATTTTCTTTTATAACTAAACTCTATTTGTATAAAGTGAGTATT
>NW_018397257.1:9620889-9698777 GCF_002168275.2 Theobroma umbraticum
TGTTCAAAATTTATAACTGAATTAATTTAAAAATCAATCATTAATATATTTTTTATGTATATAAAATATTATATATAAGCCAATGTGCATATTAAATTATGCATTTTATAAATATAGGGTTTTTTTTAAAATGGGCCTTATGCATAACGTGTTTATGACAATAGATCTCTTTATAATTTTAACTGTTTTTAGCCAAGAGAATTAAAATTTAGATAAAATTATCCTTAATGAAATTGACCCATTTGTTTGGCTCCGTGCCTTAATCCGAAACCTATTAACTGGTCAAACATGTTTAGGTCTATGCCTTAAATCGACTCATATTCTTTGAGCTTTTATTGTTAGATCATTCATATCTGGAGTATTTCTTAGTAGAAAGAAAAATGTTTAAGCATTTTGAGCATTTTGAAGTAATTTTTGATACACGAAGAAATCTTTAAAGGTTTTGAGCATTTTTAAGTATTTTGAAGTGATTTTTGATATATGAAGAAAAACCTTTGAACATTTTGAGTATTCTTTGTCAAGTAGACATATTTGTTAATTATGTTGTTAAATAGAATATGGTATATCGTTTAAAGTTGTTGATCTTGTTAAATGAAATTTAGTAGTGTTGGTGGTTTTTAGGTATTGCATGATTAGTTTTTAAGCATTACATGGTTGACTTTGGGTATTGCATGACTAGTTTTTAAGCATTACGTGACTAATTTTTAAGTATTGCGTGATTGATTTTAAGCATTGCATGATTAGTTTTTAAGTATTGCGTGACTGACTAGTTGATAGGCATTTCGTGACTTGTTAATAAGGCATTGCATGACTAGTTAGTAAGGTATTGCGTGACTAGTTAGTACGACATTGTGTAACTTAAGTATTGCTTAAAAATCAGTCATATAATACTTAAAAATTAGTTACACAATGCCTAAAATCAATAACGTAATGTCTAAAACCTAATTACATAGTGATTAAGTCACGTAATGCCTAAAAACTAGTCTCACGATACATAAAAATCAATCTAATCAATTTTAACTCCTCAACTTTGAGGTTCTATAAATAAATCAATAAATTCAAGAACCTAAAACACATATTTTTTTTTTGCTAAGCCATGAAATTGTGTCTTTCATAAAAGACAAGTTACAAAACTCCATAACCCTCCAAAGTAAGAAAAAATATATCCCTATCGAAAGGGCTTTGCTCACTCCTCTTATGCAAAAATAAAATATATTCTCTTAACAAATATTCCCTGAACAATTTCAACTTAAAATCTCATAAAAAAAATTAAAATCCCCAACAAGCATGTTTAACAATCATTTCAATCTCAGACACAACAAAATCGTGAATCATCATAAACCCCATCAAGCATGCTTTAGCTGTTTCTTCTCCCTGAACCCATCATATTTACTAGTCCGATCCAACTCATCAATACAGGCATTTCCATTGCATCACGAGTTTCAAAGCAAGTCATCAGAAAGCATCCAGTTACCACATTCATCATATTGCTTGCAATTACAATAGAAGAACAAAATCATTGTTCATCACCTTTGAGAACCCCAAAATCTATCATCCAAAAAAATAAAACAAAATAAGAAGGAGCTTGATGTCATCTCTACTCTTTAAATGAAGAGATAGATAATATTTGACCAGAGAGAAAATCAAAATTTAATTTTAAAATTTTTATCTAGATGACGAGATAGAGAAAACTAAAACTATTTTAATTTGTCTGAAATTGTTTAAAAGATATTATCATCAAGTAATGTCAAAATTTGATTAAAAATAGTTAAAATTATAAAAACTTATGAAAAAGATTATCTCTCACAAATTTATATATATATATATATGTACACTTTGCATGTAAGTTTGTACTTTTTTTTTTTAACTTTTAAATGTTAAATGAATGATATGAGTAAAAATAACATCTTATACATTAGTTATTTTTTAGTGATGACAAGACAACATATTGATCCAGTCAAAGATAACATATGCAAAAGGACAAAAAAGAAAAACATGGCAAAGATAACAAGACTGATTGAGTTTGAAATATTGCGAATTTTGCATTCCATTAAACATATATATATATTAAATTATAAATTTAATCTTATACTTTTTTGAAGTGCTGTTAAATTTGATTTTTATATAATAATTTATGTTTCTAGTATCTACATATTGATATGATTTGACTAAATTAATGGATTGTTGATCAAGTTAATGTGACATTTTTTGTTCACGTGACAAACAAAACTAGCAGTATTCTAACTCAATGATGCAATTGCAAAACTATCATACCACATCGCATCATCTCAATTATATAATAATCTCAATTCTAACTATCTAAATTTGATACTATATAGTATCAAAATCTATACCAAACCATTGCAATAAAAACAAAAATCTATACTCTTGTTTTCAACTTCAAAAGCCATTGAAACAAAAACCAAGTCAATGGCTAATAGCTTCATATATGTCATGCAAAAATAAAAAAAAATTCTATAATTTTAAAGTTTGAATAGCTTCATTTATGTCATTCCAAGAAATAATCATGCATCTCGTGATAAGATTCTCATGTTGAAGCTTTTTCTTCTCTTTCTTGGTTCTAGTTGCAACATTTTCTTGCGTTGAGTATAAAATATTGAATCAAATATATTTAAAAATGAGTACAGAATATTGAAAAAAATGAAGATAAAGTAATTATTTACCTACAAGTTACGTTGAGTCGAGATAGTCCATTGTTAGGGTCTTGGTATAAACTAATCCTTTCTTGATGTGGCCATGTTTTTTGTTGTTTTTTTCTCTTTCTTGTTGGTTCGCCAGTTTTCTTCAGGCTGAAGCACAATCTATCATTAAACCAGATTGCTCTCTTAGTAACAGTACCAATATTAACATAAAGAACTTAAAATTTCATATCTAGATAACTTGTTAGGATTTTTACTTGCTGTATACGTATTAATGTCAACAAGAAGTTGTTCTTTTGGTGTATTTTTGCCCATTGTTCTCCTATTTTGAGGCCTTATTAACTTAATTATGGTTTCAAATTAATGGTTTATTACATCAAATTTGATTGCAAAAAAAAAAAGAACCTCTGATTTTGAAGAAATTGTTCAGTTTTATCTTTGCTTCTAACCATTTTTTTTTTGAAAGTTGTAGAGCTGATTTTTAGTTGCTAGCCTGGTCTGTGCTTTTGGTTATCTTTCCTTCGCTTAGGTTTTTTGAGGTGTTTTTTAGCTATGTTAAAAACAATAATTGTGTGTTAATTCACTAAATATGGTTATAAGCTAGTGCATTTAGTTCTAAGCTCTTGGTTTTTGCATACAGATATAGTATCAGAATCACACTTAGTAAGTAACCTGTTACTAGCTGGTTCATGAACTTCCTGCACAGAAGAAAAAAACAGGATAGGTTCACAAAAATGTCAAATCTATTCCAGATCCTCTTCAGTAATTTCCCAGATTTCTCCTCTTGTAACCTTACAATTTCCAAAGATAAACATCAAACTGCATGGTATGATGTGTTGAAAGAAAGGATTAAACAGAAGGAGCCACTATAAACTATATTCATCTGGAGAACACATATTCACAATTACACAAGCAACAGCCTATGTTGAAGTCGATTAAACAAAGAGCAGAGACAGATGTGGATGAACAAGCATCAGTTGCCAGAAGTAAATACATTGAAGTCGATTCAACAAAAAACAGAGATAGATGTGGACCTGAAGGACAAGGGACATTATTAATATTTATACTTCATCGGTGATTTGGAAGAATTTAAGCTTGATGTCAACAAACCAGCGACAAAATGTACCTAGAAGCATTTTTATGTATTAGAAAGTATTAACTTTGCTTCAGATATGCTTCAGATAAATCATTACCTCTTAGTAACTAGAAGTTCAAGGATGATATGATGTAAGAAATTCTTCCAGTGGTGGAAACAGATAGGGTCTCCCAAAAATGAAACAAACCAGTCTTGAATCTTGATAATAAACATCTCCGCTAGATGTATGACTGACTCTTATCAATGCCACTGCTGTTATTGGCATTGTTAGCCCTAAGCTCAACCATGGCTGATCAACAAGTTAATATTGTAGGAACTGTGCGCGTTTACATCTGGTATCAGCTTGCTACACCGGACTGCCTGATATTAGGCTTTTGCCAAGGATTACAGAGTTGACTAAGATGGAAAGACTACGAAATCTGAGGATGAGTCTTGATTTGTACATATCAGTAACAATTCCGCTTTTGTACTTTGTTGCTGCACTTCTATTTTTGAGGTTTCTATAATTTAACTATAATACAGTCATTCAGCCCTGAATTCAGCACTTAAAAACTTCTTTAAAATTTAAGTTGTCACAGCCCACATCATAGATGAGAAAAGAACATGTCAGATTTCAAATGGAAATGGCCTCAAGCATTTTATAATTCTCCAAATCTAGACCAGGTTGCTTTGTATATTTCACTTACGCTCGTTGTGACATGAAATTACATTTATTGTTGGATAATTTGTTCTTAAAAACGTAATTACTCCAAATAAAATCCACAATTTCACAAACAAGGAAGAAGGGTAAATGTACGTATTAACAACATTACCTTTAATTTCTACATAGCATAAATTCAGAACTACTCACAGTTCATACAAGAACATGGTATCACACACAATTCGTACAAAACCCTCGGCCGAGACAGATAGAGACACTCACTTGGTAACTCACTAACATTTTTGTTTTCCAGTTACTTTGAGTAATCTGTCGCAGGAGAGAAAGGCCTTCAAGAAAGAGGAGGTGAAAGTCGAGATTGAAGATGACAGGTTGCTCCAAATAAGAGGAGAAAGGATCGTTGAGAAGGAAGACAAGAACGACACCTGGCACCGGGTTGAACGTAGCCGAGGCAAGTTCATGAGGAGGTTCAGGTTGCCGGAGGATGTGAAAATGGATCAGGTTAAGGCTTCCATGGAAAATGGGGTTCTTACTGTAACTGTTCCTAAAGAGGAATTGAAGAAACATGAGGTCAAAACCATTGAGATTTCTGGTTAAAATCTTAAACAGTTTTGGTGTATGCAACTATGTAGTATTGTATACATCATTGTGATGTATAATACTGTAATCTACTAAAGTAAAATTTTCTTTACTTTAATGCACTTGTCATTTCGTTTTGTTTTCTCTAATATTCTTTGCAGCTTCAAAGAGGTAAGACCTGACAATTCGTCCCAACCTTGAAAACCTTTTTAAAGAATTTTTAAAGATTAGATTGAGAATTGACTTTCAAGTCATGAACAAGGAGCACCAAGAATGGAAAACAAAGAAAAACACGCCAATTAGTGTCAATTAATTTATGTTAAAAGCTGAGATTTTTGCCTTTGGTTTTTTCTCCTTTTGTTAGTCTTTTCATGTATTTTTCAGTATTGTTTTAAAAACATTAATTTTGTGTTAGTTTTATTAAATATGATTATGCAATGGTGCTTGCAATTTTAAGTTTTTTGTTCTTGCATACTGGAATAATATCAGAATAACGAAATAATAACAACTAACACAGTACCAAAACCGATGTTATAATAAACAAAAAACAAAAAAGGTATTATGCTCGAAAAAATTTCCGAAGTATTTAAAAAAAATTATTTTTAATATTATGTCAATTTAAATAAATGTTGTTATGCATTCTTTCTTGAGTATTGGATGATAATCTTGGTTTAAAACTATTATTAACTTTGATGTTTCTGAAATTCTCATCCAAAATATTCACCAAAAACCATAAAAGACTAAGAACTTAATTATACCATATGAAAGCTGTCATATATAACTCATACAGCAGCGTAGATGATGGCTTAACAAAGGAAAGCATGCATTGCTAATTAAGAAAATTAAACTTCCACCAAATTGCTCACTAACTGCGCTGTACATATGGAACACTTATTTAGCAGCCAAACTAGTTTTATTTAAGAGTAGATTATACGTCCACTTTTAACCAATCATGGATGTTTTTCTGAAACTTTGATGAAGAAACCATTTGTAAATTCCAAAACTGGTGTACGGCCCACATCTCCTCCCCTGATCTTAGTGAACCTATATTAAAACATC
Source organism: Theobroma umbraticum (assembly GCF_002168275.2). Lineage (NCBI taxonomy): Eukaryota > Viridiplantae > Streptophyta > Magnoliopsida > Malvales > Malvaceae > Theobroma > Theobroma umbraticum. Next base: position 9,626,942 of record NW_018397257.1, read on the forward strand.
ATATATATAAGAAAAGAGAGTATATTAGATATACTTATTATTGTCATATATAATTAAATTATAAAAGTATTGTAATATTGTTTCGAGTATGATCATAATTAAAATTAATGAGCATTAGCTTTCTTTGTTGTTTAGAAAAAAAATCAAGAATACATATATGCAGATTAATCACTTGGTACAATTTTAATTTGACTACATACTTTAATATATGCACTAAATGGTGGATTAATAGATATTTTATAAAAAATGAGAGATTAATTAGAATGTAAATTCATAGCATATATAGTATATATGATTGATAAATTAGTAGAAAAGTAAATAATCGTAAAAGTAAAAATTAAATAGTAGTATAATAAAGATATAAACCTGTATTTGGTAACCCAAACATGTAAAAGGACTGCCATCAGAACCTTGCTGAACTCTGCTCCTGCACATGTCCTGTTCCCTCCTCCAAATGGTATGAAGTTCTTCGCCGTCGAAATGCCTCCCATGTTCTTTAATTATAAGATTTGTGAGAAAAGAGAAATATTACCTTATTACAATTACTAGAACTTATAGAAGTCTCAATCAACTATAGGAATACTTTTATTTTCTGCTATATTTGTGTTTATATGTGTTAATTAAGGTTCTGTTCAACTACGGAGTAACGATTTTTATTTTAAATTTTTATTAAAAATTAAATTTAAATAAAAAAATAAAAATATATGTCAAATGAATTGATTACAAATTTAATTAAGTTAGAAAAGCTTGGAAAAAGATGTAACATTAACATATATATATATATATATATGTTATCACTTTCAAAATATATATATATATATATATATTATTTACCTTCCATCTTGAAGGATTGAAAGTAAGAGGATCTTCATATGTATTAGGGTTAAGTTGAAGTGCTGCGGGCACAATCAAAAGGTTCCAACCTTTCGGTATAGTATAACCTGCAATAAAAGAAATAGTCCATCCATCAAATTATGTGTTTGCAATATATTTAACCATACAAAATAAATAGATCAATTTAATTATAAAAAAATAATTATACCATTAACATGAATATCAGTTAGAACCCTTCTCACGATTCCAGGAGCAACACTTCCTAATCGAAGTGCTTCATTAATGACCTAATAACCAAAAAAATATTAAATGTAACTTCCATAGAAAGATTTCAAAGAGGAATCAATTTTCCTTTCTTGGAAAAAGTTGCCAAAATTGGTAAATAACTCACGTAATGAGTAAAAGTCATAGATTTGTATTCCTTCCATGAAAGTCCATGATTGGTGCTTTCTCTTTTCTTTAGAATTTCCTCATGCTCCTCCTAATCAAATCATACCAAAAAAAAAAAAAGAAAAAAGAATCAAGGTTTTCTGCATAAAACGATGAAAATTTTTGCAATATAAAAATGAATCATTTGATAATCTTATTTAGGTAATTAATCACTAACAGTTAATTGTTGCAATGCTGATGGGTTGTCCAATAAACACTTAATGGCTAAAGCAGTAGTAGTGGAAATAGTCTCAACGCTAGCAAGGAGGAGACCAAACATAACGTTGACGACGAATTCCTTAGTCAAAAATTCTTCTTTTTCCATGTCTTCCACTATTTGGCCAAGAAAATCTCCTTTATTGCAACCTTGGGAATAAGACTTCCTTCTCTCTTCTAGTAGCTGAGACATCAGTTTTACTGCTTTTCGTTGAGTCTGCATATGTGTGTGTATATATATATTTAGTTGATGATACTATCTTTTGAAGATTTTAAAATACTGTAAAATTTAGAAGGTTATAGCAGGTGTAATAAAGATGATTAACCTTTATACATTTGTAGAAAGCAGTCCCAGGGATGTACAAAGGGAATGTCATAAGTCCTTGCAAGAAGCTACATAAATATTCACTTAAATTTTCCTCAGATTTTTCCGATTCATAACTCATCAGAATCTTTGAAGTAAATCCAAATATCATCTGCAAAATGAGATAAAATTAACAAAAAAAAAGAAAAGAAAAGAACTAGGTACACATCATAATAATAAGTCAGCCTTGGTTTAGCCGTTTGTACCCTTGCTCCCCAAACAAGTGTCTATAAGGTTCATATTGTTTCATTAATACTGTTAATATTTGACTATGAACTGTATTTGGTTACGATAAAATTACTTACAGCAGCACTTTGGTTTTTCACAGCTACCTCTGTCTGCTTTGTCCACTCATGCAATCCATGGTTTATGACATTTTCAGCTTGACACAGTAGCTTTTCTTTGAGAGCCTCAGGGCCAAAGTGACTCAGAATTGCATGCCTGAGATACTTGTGCACATAACCACCTTCATTTACGTTATCTTTGAGAACCAGGTTCGCAAAGGAATCCATATAATATAGTTCCACAAGTTTTTCTTCTTGTTGGAGCACGAAATAGTTGAAATCAGGATCTGAGGACACCACTACTGGTTGACCTGCTAAACTTGTCTTGAACAATGGACCGTATCTAGTAATTGAGAAATAAAGGATTTAACAACCAATATTTATATACAAAACAATAGTTTAAAATGATAAAAAGTTTTCAATTTTTGCATGTTGAATGATTAATTACCTCTTCATTCTATCCTTAATAAAAGGATGGATGTCTATGGACCTGGATGTCACAAGAAAATTAAGGCTCTCCCCTATAAGTGGAAGTCCCATGGAACCTGGAGGTAGTCTGCCATTACAGCTGGGGTTCCTCCACCAAGAAATCCAAGTTGTCACACCTACAACAAGGAAAGGGATGACAAAATACCAAAGAGACCACACCTCCATTGGATCACTCAAGTGGGAAAGAAGAATGAGAAGAGAGCACGAGTAACAGACAGCTAAAGGGGGTTGCAATTTGTCTTTGGTTTTGTGAAGAGAGTGCTACTCCTTATATACAAGTCCGTGATGATTTCGATGTTTGTTAATTGACAGTTTTCTCCCTAATGGATCGAATTATTGTTCAAAAATATGGATATATTGATCAAGCTTTAATTACTGTGTAATTAGTCAGACTTTTAACAGTGTAGAGTGTGATTAGTCAAAGATAATATGATTTTTTATAATATTGCTTCAAACGAATAACGTCACGCCATTGCTAAAAGCAATAATTGGTTGAATTTATTTATTAATATACATGTTATTGATGGTTTGAATTCATAATAGATTATATTATTTTTTTTGAAAAGTGGTTTATATCAACCTCAAATCAATATGAATTTCTAGCTTATATTGCAAGAGATTCTACTGCCATAAACATTGGTGAGAGTGAATTAAGTCTCTACAATTTCAATAGATTATACTAGTGGTAAAAGAATTTAATATACATTAATGTTGCAAACAAGTTATTGAATTTAAGGAAAAAAAAAGTCATTGAATTCAAAACAATGTTTTGAAAGTTTGTTTGAAGTATAAAATCAAATTTTTACCTTGAAAAAAGAAAGAAAGAAAATCCAAAATGTGCAGCAAATACTTTGTTTCTTATATTTTCTTTTATAACTAAACTCTATTTGTATAAAGTGAGTATTAATCAGTTTCAATCAAATAAATCGATTGAAATTAATTGAATTTAGTTAATTCAATTTGATTTGTTTGAATTTTGTATTAATCAATTAATTGATTTAATTTATTCGATTATTTTAAATGATTTTCAGTGTTCAAAATTTATAACTGAATTAATTTAAAAATCAATCATTAATATATTTTTTTATGTATACAAAATGCTATATATAAGTCAGTGTGTATATTAAATTATGCATTATATATATATATATGTACACTTTGCATGTAAGTTTATACTAACTTTTTTTTTTCACTTTTAAATGTTAAATGAATGATATGAGTAAAAATAATATCTTATACATTAGTTATTTTTATCTTTTAGTCGTGACAAGACAACATATTGGTCAAGTCAAGGATAATATATGCAAAAGGACAAAAAAGAAAAAAAGAAAAAAAGGTGAAGATAACAAGACCGATTGAGTTTGAAATATTGAGAATTTTGCATTCCACTATATATATTAAATTATAAATTTAATTTTATACTTTTTTTAAGTGTTGTTGAATTTAATCTTTCTATAATAATTTATGTTTCTAATATCGTACCTATTGATATGATTTGACTAAATTAATGTATTGTTGATCAAGTTAATGTGACATTTTTGGTTCACGTGACAAACAAAACTAGCAATATTCTAACTCAATGATGCAATTGCAAAAATATCATACCACATCTCATCATCTCAATTATATATAATCTCAATTCTAACTATCTAAATTTGATACTATATAGTATCAAAATCTATACCAAACCATTGCAATAAAAACAAAAATCTATACTCTTCTTTTCAACTTCAAAAGCCACTGAAACAAAAACCAAGTCAATGGTTAATAGCTTCACATATGTCATGCAAAAATAAAAAAAAAATCTATAATTTTAAAGTTTGAATAACTTCATTTATGTCTTGCCAAAAAATAATTATGCATCTCATGATAGCATTTTCATGTTAAAGCGTTTTCTTCTCTTTGCTGGTACTAGTCACGACATTTTTTTTGTGTTGAGTATAAAATATTGAAACAAAGTGAGTGTAGAATATTGAAAAAAGATTAAGTAAGATAAAATAATTTTTTACTTACAAGTTACATTGAGTTAAGATAGTCAATTGTTAGGGTCCTGGTATAAACTAATCCTTTCTTGATGTGGTTACGTTTTTTGTTGATTTTTTTCTTTCTTGTTGGTTCACCATTTTTATTCAGGATGAAACACAATCTATCATTAAACCAGATTGCTCTCTTAGTAACAGTACCAATATTAACATATAGAACTAAAAAATTTCATATCTAGATACCTTGTTAGGATTTTCACTTGCTGTATAAGTATTAGTGTCAATTTAGCCCATTGTTCTCCTATTGCGAAGCCTTATTAACTTAATTATGGTTTCAAATTAATGGTTTGGTCACATAAAATTTGATTAAAAAAATAAAAGAACCTTTGATTTTGAAGTTGTTGTTCAGTTTTATCTTTGCTTCTTTTCAATTTTTTTTTGATAAAATATTTTGATCTTTTTAAATTTTAATTAAAATTACATGAAAATTTTTTAGTTTTTGAAATGAACATCTCGTTTTAAAAAATTATTTTTCGTTAAATACGTAAATCTAACCGTTAATTAATAGTTAATATTTTTATTAACTTGCTAATATGACAAGAGTAAAAAATAATTTTACTTTTATTAATTTTTATAATTATAATTATATAATTTTATTATTTTTTATTTATATATTTTTTAAAAAGCTCCCCATTGGGGAGCACCGGAGCTCCCTTGGGAAGCTTGATCTGGGCTCCCTAAAGGTTCATCGGGTTCCCCAAGAAAGCGGGGGAGCTCAACTGGGGTTCCCAAGGGAGCGCTGATCTGGTGCTTCGGTTGATGTTTCCCTTGCAAGGGGAGTTGAGGAGTGCTGGGGAGCATGGATTAGTGTTTTTTATTTTTTTATAAAAAATATAATAATAATTATTTAAATTAATAAAAAAATATTTTAATTTTTATTATTTTTATTAATAATATTTATAGTGTTTAGACAGAATGTTTATTTTAAAAATTATGAATTTTTGTATAATTTTTATTAAAATTTAAAAGATAAAGATATTTTATTTTATTTATTTTTAGCTGGAGAGCTGATTTTTTTGTTGCAAGCCTGGTGTGGGGTTTTGTGCCTGTGGTTTTCTCTCCTTTGCTTTGTTTTTTTGAGGTGTTTCCAGCTTTATGTTTTAAAGACAATAATTGTGCGTTAATTCACTAAATAAGGTTAGCCCTAAGCCCAACCAAGGCTGATCACCAGCTCACCAAGTTAAAATCGTAGGAACTGTGTGCGTTTTCATCTGGTATTAGGCCTTTGTCAAGGAACACAGAGTTGACAAAGATCGGAAAAATGAAATCTGAGGAGAGAGGAATGAGTTTTGTTTTGTACATATCAGTAACAATTATGCTTTAGTATTTTGTTTCTGCGCTTGTTTCTATAATTTAAGTGAAATTCAGTCATTCATCCCTGAATTCAGTAAGAAGAAACTTCTTTAAAATTCAAGTTGTCACAAGCCCACATCATAGATGAAAACAGATCATGTCAGGTTTCAAATGGAAATGGCCTGAAGCATTTTATGATTCTCCAATTCTAGACCAGGTTGCTTTGTATATTTTACTTACGCTCGTTGTGACATGAAATTACATTTATTGTCGGATAATTTGTTCTTAAAAATGTAACTGTCCAAATAAAACCCACAATTTTACAAACAAGAACAATATTTCTTTTATTTTCTACATAGCAGAAGTTCAGAACTACTCACAACCTTCTTTGTTTTCCTAGTAAAGTAGTTACTTTTGAGTAATCTGTCGCAGGAGAGAGAGGCCTTCCAAACTCTAACTTTAATTTTTAGCCTGAAATCTCAATTCTCTTAATATCAGGATTTTTCACCTCCAGTTTTGGAACAGTCACAGTAAGCACTCCATTTTCCATGGAAGCCTTAATCTGATCCATTTTGGCATTCTCGGGCAATCTGAACCTCCTCATGAACTTGTCACTGCTACGTTCCACACGATGCCAAGTGTCGTTCTTGTCTTCCTTCTGTATATTCCTCTCTCCACTTATCTGAAGCACCCTGTCATCTTCAACCTCCACCTTCACTTCTTCTTTCTTAAACCCTGGAAGATCAGCCTTGAAGACATCAACTTCCGGGGTTTCCTTCCAATCAATCCGGGTGTTGACAAGAGCCAAGGTTTCTGGGCTATGTGTGGTGAGTGAAGAAGGGAAAGGGGAGTCCTTGAAAGGATACCAAAGGTCAAGAGAGAAAGGATCGAAGACACTACTCCTTCTTTTGCCAAAGAAACTTGGAATCAACGCCATTATTTTTCCAATATGAAACAATGATCAAGGAAAACTGAATAAGCGAAATTGAAAGTGTTCGATTGCAGATTGCTTCCCCGAATCTGATGCTGCGAATGCAGGAAATGTTGGGTATATAAAACAAGCTGAAGAGGACTCTAGTATATTCTCGGACTTTCTCTTTTGGGCCTCGAGTAACTTTCTTTTGCAGAGGCTTGCAAACATTGGCTTCCAATTGATGCCGAGTCTTATTTCCTAGTACACCTACCTTATTGGCCAACCATAAGAAATTAATTCGTAAAATATTTTACCAGGTCAAACGGACTATAGAAAACAAAGAGCAGCCCATTTCAACGTTGAGTGCAAAAAAGTCCAGACCATTCAAGCAATTTCTGGAACATTCACGCATTACAAGAGTGAAGAGAAAAAGTTTTCTTGAAGCCCAAAACACAAGTACGAGAAAGTACTAGATTCCTCTTTAGCTTCTTATAAATATCCAAAATGTCCTACTTTAACAAGATCAAATCAGCAACTGAGAGTTCCATCTATCAGCAAGACTTCCCATTACATTCAGTACATCATCAATCCTTACTCTTACAAATAAAAAAAGAATGGCGATGATTCCAAGTTTCTTTGGCAATCGAAGGAGTAGCATATTCGATCCTTGCTCTGTTGACCTTCGGGATCCTTGCAAGGACTTCCCTTTCTCTTCTTTTTCTTCACTCGCCGCCATACACAACCCAGAAACCTCTGCATTTGTCAACACCCACATCGACTGGAAGGAAACCTCGGAGGCCCATGTCTTCAAGGCTGACCTTCCAGGGCTCAAGAAAGAGGAAGTGAAAGTCGAGATTGAAGATGACAGGGTGCTTCAAATCAGCGGAGAGAGGAAAGTTGAGAAGGAAGAGAAGAATGACATGTGGCACCGAGTTGAACGTAGCGGTGGCAAGTTCATGAGGAGATTCAGGCTGCCGGAGAATGTGAAGATGGATCAGGTTAAGGCTTCCATGGAAAATGGGGTTCTTACTATTACTGTTCCTAAAGAGCAAGTGAAGAAACCTGACGTCAAAGCCATTGAGATTTCTGGTTAAAATCTTTGATGTGCTTTTTCTTTGGGTGCAATTATGTATTATTGTATACACCTATTAATACTGTAACCTAATGTTCTTTATTTAAATGTAACTGTGCCTTCGTTTTCTCATCTTCAAGACTCTTTTCAGTTCTGTTTCATCCCCCAACTTTTTAATAGATAAGAATTGTTAGATTTCATGTTTTAAACTTCCTCCAGTTCCAGTTGGCTGTGGTGTAAAGGTTCTTGATGCATTTAATCATAAGAAAGAGATTTCAATTTCTCATTCAAGTTGAAAAATATTGTACATATGAATACCCCATTGAAGGGAACATATCGTTGGACAGAGGGGATGATGTTATTGAAGTCACTACATATATGCAGAAGTCAGACACAGACGCAGTATCAGGATCAAGACCTGCAGAACAGAAGGCAGTTGACAATAAACCTGGTATTACACAATATGCCGTGGACAAGGCACAGAATGCAGTTGACAGTAGGCAAGGAACTGAACAAAATGTAGTTGATATTGCAATAGTAGTATTACACCATAAATTGTAATAGGAATCATGCTGAAAACAAGAGTGACAGAAGTCTGGAAACGGCAGAACTAGAAGGAGAAATATCATATACAGCGCTCTAAGAAGAAAACAATTACGCAATCATCACATGTCCAATAATCCAGGAGCAAATTAAGCGTAGTACCATTGGAAGCTTTGGTCGAAGGATCATATTGTATTTAGATTTTGTCTTTCATTGTATACAATACCGTCAGAAGAATTTCCCTAATACAGAGCTTCTTCATCAAATGTACAGGCCATATAAATCTTTATTTGACAAGTTTTAACAAGTGAAATTTCTGATTTTGGCTTGATTTAATCTATACAGGGAAAGATGTAAAGGCATTTAATTTGGGCGTTTGAGTTATTTCCAAAATTATTTATTAAAAGTACTGTAGTTATATATAGTTATGAAATAATGGCGAGAGAGATATTGAGAATTATACAATTTACTATGATTGATTCAAATATATTTATTCAAATTAGTAATTGATTGTTTCTTAGTTGTATAATGTATTATAATTTTATAATTTTTTTTATAATTAAAGAGATTTTGATGAAAATAAAAAAGTCAATATTTTGCACCGTCATGACAAATAAAAATGATAGCAAAAGATGCAATCATAGTTATTTGTATGCTAGATATAATAGATCTTAACTATTAATAATTAATTAATTATCATTAATCAAAACGTTATTTGTTATTTTTTATATTATATGATACTAGTGTGATAATTACATGGTATTTATTATAACACATCAACATATCACATCAATATCATATAATATAAAATGATATGTAACATTTTAATTAATAATATTTAAGTATTAAGTTATTACAATTTATAAACATTTTATTTTTTCATGTAAAAATAAATTATTGTACAATTTAACATTTCTGTATTTTTTTTTGAAGAAAAGAGAATTCATGCATGCAAACACACTCAAACTAAAAATGTGAATCACAGATTTAGATGTAAAGAGACAAATAGAAATGAATGAGATGAGAAAAATATATATTTTAATATACCCTTTGTATATTCCAATGAATTATTGATACCAGAAGCATGGGCAATTATTTCCTGAATGCTAGAATAGTACTATGACCATAGCAAACTTGTTTTCAATGATTCTAGAAATCCTTTTAGATCAACTCATTTCAAAGCATAAATTTGATAAACAAAGTAGACAGCTAAACCAAAAGGAGAAACAGGGATTCCTGTTGTCCTAATCATTTATTTAATTTGAAATAGGAAATATTTTTAAAAAAAGGCCCAACTTCAAGTTGGCCTTAGGACCAACTTGATATGGATGTTTACAAGATGCTATAGGAGTCCAGATCATTCCGGATACTTCTCATGTATTTGTGAATTACCCAGAATACTTAAGTTTCTTGTGGCCCAAAACACAAGTACGGGAAAATACTAGATTCCTGTCTCCGTCCTTTAAATACCAAACATGTCCTACCGTCACAGCATCAAGAGGAAAGTAACAGATTCTGAGAGCTCTCACCAGCAATCGAACACTTCCAGTGTCTTTTGTCCAGTTCTCCCTCAATCCTTACTTTCATCGAGAAAAAATGGCGATGATCCCTAGTTTCTTTGGCAACCCAAGGAGCAGCATCTTCTGTCCTTTCTCTCTCGACGTATGGGATCCTTTCAAGGATTTCCCTTTCTCTTCTTCTTCACTCACCACACACACCCCTGAAACCTCTACTTTTATCAACACCCGTATCGACTGGAAGGAAACCCCGGAAGCTCACGTATTCAAGGCTGACCTTCCAGGGCTCAAGACAGAAGAAGTAAAAGTCGAGATTGAAGATGACAGGGTGCTCCAAATTAGCGGAGAAAGGAATGTTGAGAAGGAAGACAAGAACGACACCTGGCACCGGGTTGAGCGTAGCAGTGGCAAGTTCATGAGGAGGTTCAGGTTGCCGGAGAATGTGAAGATGGATCAGGTTAAGGCTTTCATGGAAAATGGGGTTCTCACCGTTACCGTTCCTAAGGGGGAAGTGAAGAAACCTGATGTTAAAGCCATTGAGATTTCTAGTTAAAACCGCGTTTGATTTATATTGAACTTGAGAGTTCTTCTTATATGTTCTTGACTTGTATGTTAAAAACATGAAATTAGATTTCTCAAGGTTTTATGTACTAATGTAAAATGTTCTTTATCAAATTGACAATACTTCCTTTGCGAGTCCATTCAAAGAACTACATTAAGCTTTTTATCTACCAAGTTTAATTAGTAATAAGGGGCACAGATACCATAATTTCTTACTGAAAGCACAGGGATCTGAGTTTCAGGTCTTGTAATCAAATGATGATATCTGCTTTGTTAACTCATTCAAAGAACAGCATGAAGAACCGCCCTCCCGTAGACAAAGATCTGCTTTCTCCTTCAAATACATGGCTTTCTTTCTTATCTGCTCTCCCTCCATATCCACCATTAGTTTTTTTATTGCTCTTTCTATATTCCCTCTCTCCAACTTATTCTGCAATTCCAGGCCTACTCTCCAAACATGACAGATGTAGTTTGAGTTCAAGACTTGGTCTCCAAAGAAAGGCTTGCATAGCATTGGTACCCCTTCACAAATACTTTCAATGGTTGAATTCCATCCACAGTGACTCCAAAATCCCCCCACTGCACAATGCGCCAACACTTCTTTTTGGGGTGCCCATTTCACAATGCAACCTCTTTCTCCCAGACTCTCCTGGAATCCATTTGGCAATGACTCAATCCATTCTGAGCCACGAACAAAACCAGGCCTAATCACACACAAGAATGGTTGTTTACTGTTAGCTAGACCCCAGGCCATCTCAATTAGTTCTTGCTCATCAATGCTGGCCAAGCTACCAAAGCTTACATAGATGACAGATTTTGGGGCTTGCTTGTTAAGCCAAGAGATGCAGTTCGCATCTTCCATCAATATTGAGCTGCAGATGGTTGGAGCTAACTTGTGAAACGGTCCTATGGTGAAAATTGGAGCAGGGAAGTATTCTTTGACTTTTGACAGTGCTGCTTGTTCAAGGAAGTGGATAGTGTTCACAATGATAGCTGATGAGCTCTTCGTCCCGTTTGTCATTGCAGCTCTCACCTCTGTCATTGCATCTGTTGGATTCTGTAACAGTAATGCACGCATGTGTTGGAGCTGAAGTGATCGAAGCTCTGGCATTTCGTTTTCAGAAATAGAATCTGGAACGTATAATTTAAAGACTAAGGATATCAGGGATGAGTTACCAAGGGTACTTGTGAATTGAATCATATAATTGAATTTGATTAGTTTAACAAGACAGCAGACAAATATGTATAGTTGCTGTATTGTTGAACTTAAATATGATTTAATTTTTCTCTTTTGTGCAAGCTTATTGTAAAGCAGAAATAAGTACTTGTGATGCCTTCAGGCTTCTGTTGTAATTATATTACAGAAATTATTCCAAATAAAGGATTCTTCTGCAGAATTGTGTAACTTTCAATTTCCAATGGAATACGTAGTCATCATATATTGAACTTAACGCAGTTAGTAACACAAGGAGGAGAGAAGCAGGGACATCCATTTGTTTATTTACTCAAACCGTGTAAAGAAGAATACCTTTCCCATCAAGATGAGGAAAGACAGGATAGAGTAACAATGTTGCAGCTGCACTTGTACGCACACTTATCCCAGGCAGCTTCAGATCATCAGCAACAGTTTGAGCACAATACATGAGTGTGTCATAGAGGATGCCAGCAGTATGATCATGAGAACATTTCTGATGCAATATCTTTTTCATGCATTGCTGAAAAGGTGCTGCACAGTTCTTGTTGAGACTCAGCACGAGACTTGCAATATCTCCATCGGAGACTTCAGATTCCGTTAGCTTATCTGGTATTGATATGAAGGAGAATTCAGGGTGGTTTGAAGGGTCAGGAGAGTTCAATTCAGGGTGAACTATAGTGGCTGAGAAACCCTTTGAGTGTAAAATAGTTGCTAGCTGGAGCATGGGAGTTATGTGGCCTTGAAATGGGTACAAAACAAACACTAAATGACCAGACTTCAGTTGTTTCTCCATAGCTTTCGCTGTGAGTTTCGTGTAGCAAGTCTTGGTTTAATTTGCTGCTGCCGCAAGTTAATGGAAAATGAAACTGAAGACTTTCAGGCCACCGGAGCCAACAGTATAGAAGAATTTAGATAGGATGCTTGGATATCAACAAACAGCGTTTCAACGCATTTAGTCCTGGAACAGGTATCTGTTAGCAAATCAAATTTGGCAGCTTTCATCAGATGAAAATTATGGCCTTGGAAGCTTGGGACTTACCTACCAATTCACTTTATCATTATTGAATGCAAGTTCGAATTTTCTTTCTTTGACTTTTGGGAGAAAATAGACCATATGTCCCGGTTCTTTTAACTAGTGAAATTTCTCCTCCAAAGTTCAAAGACTCATCAGTCAACCACCCATCCTTTCCACGAAACATGTAACGCACAGAATCTTGGATATTCAGGGGAGGTGCTTTAAGAATTGACATAAATCTGAAACACAAGGACTAGATTAGTCCCAGCATTGATGTCCAATCAAAAAAGAAAAAGAAAAAAATTGCTTTTCTAGCTCTTTAAGGTGTAGACAAGAAATGAATTCAAGTAAGTTGCCACTTTCCAGAGATTTCATCCATAACCAAATTAATTCTGTTCCTGGTGAAGAATAGCTAATAGTTTCTGCAGATTAAAACAACAGTTCACCCTCCCAACTAATAAAACCCAGTTTCTAACCCTGAGCTTGCTTTCTTCTACCTGCCATCCTAGACCTTCTGAACATCCATGAGATGAAGTAAAGAAGGTGTATCCCCACAAGAACAAACATGACCATTGTCACTACATATATGGTGCTAAATTCTATAGGTGCTATGTACAAAATTGTACAGACGAAATCTGCAGACACGGCAAGTACAGCAAGCCGCAACAACAGTTTAAGAGGAAACTGACTAGTGAGCATGAGGATTATGACAACTGACAGGAAAAATCCTATAGAGCTGAAAAATATAACAAAAAAGAACATCAGTGCATCAGATGCAATGATAGATATTCCATCTGAATGTATTTGATCTGGATCTTCGAATCCATTGAATTCTCGATATCCACCTGGAGGGCTAAGAACTGACTGGTAGGTCACAGTAGCAATCAGAACAGCCACCACCATAAGTGAATTTCGCATCTCTGGAGTTGAGTTTTCAATTTCTTGGGTTAAGGTTGACCATATCTTCCAGATAAACAATGATGAAACCTCCTTATACATAAATTTCCAAGGCATCAAAAGGTCATATTTACAGCACAAATTTTCAGCTAGATTGTTTTCAGGAACATGATGACTAGTTGAATTATTTTCTCCAGCTTGATACGAATCAAAAGTTGTTGGTTGGTCAACTTGATGAGTAGCAACAGTTGAGGTAACAGCTACAATTATTTCTTCACTTCTAAATGCCCCTGCTTGTTGAAGCATCTTGCGAATCTTATGATCAATAGGATCATCCACAATTCGTCTTGAATGGAATAACATATCCAGGGCTGTGTAACCACTTCCGTTGCTGGAATTCACTTCTACTTTAAAAATGCTACCAACCCCTCCTTGGTCAAGCAACAGTTTTGCGGCCTGTTGGCCAAAAGAAAACTCCAGTTATTTGTGGATAAGCATCTAATGGTGATCAGGTTCATTTCATCAGTTCCATCATTCAGTTTAACAGTATTTATTTTCAAAATATTCTCAGACATTTTTATCATAAATAAAAGTTCGTCTAAGATGTAGCAATTAATAACCCAAAAAATTGTCATTATCTTGGCATTGCAGCCATAAAGATATCATTTCCACAGATTCCCAAAGTTTAGTAAAATTATTCTCCGACTTGAATTTCAGATACGACTACCGAAGCTCATAGCCACACACTACAGAAAAAAAAAAAATCAACTTTCCATTTTCTTGCCTAATCAAAGTTCAAGTTCTCCTCCATAACATAATCATTTCAATTTTAAAAAGATGGTTGAAAAGGTGAGGATAAACAAGGAAATAAAGAATTCTCACTCGAAGTTGCTTCCTGGCAACTGCAATGTGTAAAATTGTGTTGCCATCATGGTCCTTGGTATTCACAAGCCTCGTTATTTCTTCAGTGTTGATCTCCTTGAGCATTCCCAAAAGTATTTCAAAAGGCTCAACCTGGTTGTTCTTCAATGCAACGTGAAGTGCAGATTCATCTTGATCCGTCAAATCAGCCTTACATTCAGGACAAGTGTTGATCAGAGCCCTCAACACATCTACTCTCCCTGTAATAGCAGCAAAATGGATAGCTGTTCTTCCATCAGCACTCTTCTGTCGACTTAGCTCTTTGTTACTCATCAAAAGCTCTTTCACTATCTCTAAATATCCATTTGCTGAAGCCATGTGAATTGGACTAAACCCGTCCCTGTTGACCCTCTTAGCCAATTCAGGCTTCAAACTCATAATCTCTTTCACAAAATTCACACTTCCAGCCAGTGCTGCAATATGCAGGCAAGTCTCTGCTATGCTGTCTAATGAGGCTCGTTCAAGGATGAGTGGATCCTCATTAAGTAGTGAATGAAACGAACTAGTATCTCCTGTTCTAGCAGCTTCATACAGTCTCAGATCCATTATTTGTAGTGATGGATATGATCATATGGTTCATTTCATGCAAAATCATCATTTAAAGGGTAAATAGAGGGAAAGATAAGGAACAGGAGTCAAGTCAACAGCCGTAGTTAATGGGATTGACTTCCAATTCAATGACATGAAATTGATAAGTTGCAATGACACTTTTATTTTCTTAACAGTGAAAAATATGTAGATTTCTAACAGTTAAACTTCAGAACAGACATAGAAGGAAAGGCCAAACTAGCAGGGCCAATTATTGGATCTATGTAGCTATAGCTTGAGACTTGAATGATGATTAATTTAATCAAGCATCATTGTCGTCAATGAATACAGGAAGGTACCAATCATCCCCACCTTGAAAGAAAATGCAGATTGTATAGACTTAAGAACAAACAAATATTAGTAATTGAATAAGTTTTGAGAAGAAAATTTTCAAGAAAAGCAATTAAAGTTTGAAGAATGGAGAAAAACAAAGTGAGAAGAAGACTGAATATCTGGTAATCAAAAGCAACCACAGAATAACGGTTGCATTTTCATTTATATACTCTCAGTACAAAAACTAAGATCCTTGGATTCTGCCTAGGGAGACTAAAACGATTCATTGTTTTCTGTGTAGTGCCAATGGTAGCTAAGTTAAGCCTTTAACAGAGACACTTAATACGGTAGTACTAATGTGCGTACAAAGAGAAATAAAAGAACTCGACCTAAACACACTTAGAGATGTTGTACTACTTAGACAAAAACACACAAAATGGCAAGTACATCCTTCGTTTCAATACAACTGAAATAAAGACATAAAACGATAAAGAACAACGTTTTAATACTGTTAAACAAAGAAACAACATCGTATAAAACCTCCTTCTTCAAACTTCGGTATTTAGTTGGTTCTCGCCAAGTTATTTACCTGCTTCAAAATCACTTTTCAACACTGTCCCATGATTCTTAAGCTGTTGAACCCCCAAACATGATCTCAGATACTTAAATCTTTCTTTTTCCTAGACTTTTAGTAAATATATCAGCTAACTGCTCCTCCGTATTATAGTGTTTCAGCTCAATCTTATTTTCTTTCACAGCCTCTCTCAATGCATGATACTTGACCTTTATATGCTTGGTCCTACCATGCTGTACTTGGTTCTTAGCTATGGCAACTGCAGACATATTGTCAACATAAATTAGTGTACCTGTATCTTGCTGAAAACCCTAGTCAAGCAACAATTTCCTCAGCCACATTGCTTGATTGGTAGCAACACAGGCAATATATTCTGCTTCAGCTGTGGATCGAGCAATCACTTATTGCTTCTTTGAATTCCAGGCAAAAACAGCACTACCAAATGAAAAACAAAAACTCCTTGTACTCTTAGAATCATCAAGAGAGCCAGCCCAATCACTATCACAGAATCCAATTAGTTGACCACTCTCTTGCTTTAGATGCTTTAAACCATAATTTACAGCACTTTTAACATAACTCAAAATCTTCTTTGCTGCACTAACGTGAGCTTCAGAAGGATTTTGCATGAATCTGGACAGCAAGCAGGGAGGCTTTGCAACCAGTCAAATGATGTGAACAAGCACTGTTCAACAGCCAAATATTTGTTTTACCCGAGTCTTCACCTATGACCCATAAACAGAATTTTATCATTCTCTTCAATATGTTCTGGTATTGCAGACTAATCTGCAGTTTCTGATTTCTTTGCCTTGCACACTTTTTCTAGATGCCCCATCTGCTGGCAAGCCCTGCATTTGACATTAGGCCTATACCAACAATATTTTGTTTTATGGTTTCTCTTCTTACAGTTGGGACAAGAAGGGTATTTAACAGCAGATTTACCTTTCTTCCCTTCATCAGCTCTACTTCCCTTTCCATCATTCTTCTTTGAGCTATTACCCCTAACTTTCTGTCTCTTTGTCTTAGCCACTGAGGCATTCTCAACAAAGTTTTCTCCCCTGTGTCTCCTTCTCTGCTCTTGAGTTAGTAGAGCACCGCTGAGGTCATTAACAAAAATCCTGATTAGGTCTTTTGAGTCTTCCAGAGATGAGATCTTAGCTTTAAATCTCTTTGGAATATTGACTAGGATTTTGTTAACAACTTGTTTATCACTCACTTCTTCTCCAAGTTGTCTGAGTTGATTTACAAGCTTCAATAGCTTGTCAGCATAGTCTTGGATGCCTTTTTCTTCCTTCATTCTCATCAGCTCAAACTGTCTTGAAAGGTTCAGCACCTGCATAGCCCTTGTTGGGTCATTACCTGGATATTCTTCTTTCAAGCTATCCCATAATCTCTTTGGATCCTCATAATTAATGATCTTAGCAAAGATCGAGTCTAACATAGTTGATTGAAGACAAATGAGGGCTTTGTATCGCTTAGCAACCTCCTTACTATGCTGCTTAATTTGAGCTATTGTGGGGTTGACATGCCTTTGCATTGTGATTTCACCAGACTCAACAACATCCGACAAGTCAAATGCCTTTAAGTATGAGCGCATTTTGACCAAATAGAAGGGGTACTTGTCATCGAACAAAACTAAAAGAGTAGCTGCACTAAACCCTGTTGTAGCCATGGGCAGAATCAAGAAACCAACTCACAACTGAATCACAGGTCCTTCGAGAAATAATGCTCTGATACCATGAAGAAGTTTTGAGAAGAAAATTTTCAGGGAAAATAAAGAAAGTTCGAAGAATAGAGTAAAATAAAATGAGAAGAAGACTGAACATTTGGAAATCAAAAGCAACCACGGAATAACAGTTGCATTTTCATTTATATACTCTCAATACAAAAACTAAGATCCTTAGATTCAGCTTTGGGAGACTAAATCGGAGGGGAATTAGCTGAGCACAGAAAACGATTTATTGTTTTCTGTGCAGTGCCAACGATAACTAAGTCAACACACCAGACATGGCTGTTAAGCCTTTAACAGAGACACTTAAAACGGCAACACTAATGTGCGTACAAAGAGAAATAAAAGAACTTGGCCTAAACGACACTTAGAGATGCTGTTCTACTTAAACACAAACACACAAAACAGCAAGTACATTCTTCATTTCAATACAACTGAAATAAAGACATAAACTGACATAAAGAACAACATTTGCTACTGTTAAACAAAGAAACGGCACCATATAAAACCTCTTTCTTCAAACTTCAGTATTCAGGTAGTTCCTGCCAAGTTATTTCCCTGCTTCAAAATCACTTTTCAATAGTAGTGAACAGAGCATAAGCTATAACTTCAATTCAAGGGCATGCCATTAACTAATGATATATCTCCATCTCATAATGTAACCAAACTCACAAAATCCGCTTTGTGAACTCATTCAAAGAGCTGTATGAAGTACCGCCCTCTCTTAGACAAATCTCTGCTTTCTTCTTCAAATCCATAGCTTTATTTCTAATCTCCACTCCTTCTATATCCACCATTAGTCTTTTTATAGCTCCTTCTATCTTTCCTCTCTCCAACTCATTATCCAATTCCAGGCCTATTTGCCACACATAACAGATGTACCTCATGTTGAGGAATTGGTCTCCGAAACAAGGCTTGCATAACATTGCTACTCCTTCGGAGACACTCTCAAGTGTAGAATTCCATCCACAGTGAGTCCAAAATCCACCCACTGCATCATGCGCTAACACCTCCCTTTGAGGTGCCCATTTAACAATGCAGCCTCTTTCTCCAACTTTCTCTTGGAAACCCTCTGGCAATAACTCGGTCCCTTCCGAGCCAAGAACCAGACCAGGCCTAATCACCCACAAAAATGGCTGTTCACTGTTGGCCAACCCCCAAGCTATCTCAACAATGTCTTGCTTACTCAAGCTGGCCATGCTTCCAAAGCTGGCATAGATAACAGATTTTGGGGCTTGTTTGTCAAGCCAAGAAATGCAGTAAGCATCCTCCTTCAGTAATGAGCTGGAATTGGATGGAGCTAATTTGTGGAAAGGGCCAATAGTGAAAATTGGAGCAGGCGAGTATTCTTTAATCTTTGACAGTGCTACTTCTTCAAGGAAGTCCATTGTGTTTGCAATCATAGCTGATGATCTCTTTGTTGCATTTAACGCTGCAGCTCTCACTTCTGACATGGCATCTGTTGGATTCTCTGACATAGCTGCAACCATTTGTTTAAGCTGAAGGGGTTGAAGCTCCGGTAATTGGTTTTCAAAGACAGACTCTGTCACATAATTTAAAATGGTATCAAGATATTAGCACCAAGTCAATGAGAAAAATAAGTTGGTTGATTGATTTCAGATAATTTCATGCAGAGTTTAAGAGCCTATAGCTACAACCAAATGCAGTAACGTAATTAGTCATCTGTTCTTTTAATAATTACATACAAGAATGTATATGATTATTACAGCAGAATACTTGATGCCTTAAAATTTCTGTTCTTTATATGTGCATAATTTTCTAGAATCTAATTTCATATGGGATATTTCACCATCATAGAAACTTTCGTCGAAATAACTACTGTAAGGCGAAAAGCAGAAAAATTGAATTGGTCCACACATGCCTTGATCAGGATGAGGAATAACAGCAAAGAGCAGCATTGCTGCAGCAGTCGGACGCATGCTAATCCCTGGCAAACCAAGATCATCAGCAACAGTTTGAGCAAAGTACATGAGAGCATCATATACGATACCAGCAATACGTTCATAGGGATGCATCTCGTCCAAGATTCGCTTCAAGCATTGCTTCAATGGTGCTGCACAGTTCTTGTTGAGAGCCAAAACCAGACTCATAAAATCCCCTGGTGAGAGTGAGACTTTGGACTCAAGTAGCTTATCTGGAATGGATATGAAGGTGAATTGGGGGTGGTTTGAAGGGTTAGGAGAGTTGAATTCAGGGTGAACTATGGTGATTGAGTAACCTTTTGAGTGAAAGATAGCGGCTAGCTGGAGCATAGGGTTTATGTGGCCTTGGAATGGGTATATCACAAGCACCAATCTGCTGGCTTGTTCCCCTAGCTTCTCCATTTCTTTTCCTGTTGAGTTTAGTAACGCAAGGCTTCACTTTGTTGAGTTCAAGGAAAACAAATGTGAAGATCTCAAGCCAACGTAACCAATCTGTCTGCATATTCACAGTGGTAGGTGTGTTTTACACGATTCGTCAAGGAACAGCTCCTTGACATGTCAATTTCTGTCTGCACCTTTACCTTATTGGACTTTGCTTGATGGGATATTTGGTGGCTATTGTGCCACGTCGTAAACTGTTGAAAGCTAAAAGGACAAACTAGATATTACAAGGATATAAAATCTCATGTTTGTGATCAATTGCAATCCAGGGCTCAAATCCCAGATAAACCAGAGGTGGTTCACTTTTCAAGCTCCACCTATATGAAAATCAAATGTAAAGAATTCTCCAAATGCAAGTTGTCACGAGCATGGTGCCATGATCATTACCATGTGTATCTTTGCCCAATGGATAGTCGAACAAAACATTTCCAAATAAGAAAACGATTTTTGCAGAAAGATCATTTTGACTTTTTTTTCTTTAAGATGAATGAAATGAAATAACGATTTTTTTAAAAAAATATAAATAAAGAAACAAATTTTGTTTGATTATATATATCACCTTAACATTATTCATCCCAAAGCTTAGAATTTTGTGGTAAGTAAACCATGAGAAATTCAATGATATGTTTACTTATAGTGTCTTCACCTCTTGTAATCATAGTAAGATACACCCAAAGAAGGCTTCCATTTAGCATAGGTGCCCCTTCACAATTACTCTCAAGTGTAGAATTCCATGCACAATGACTCTAATATCTCCCACTGCTCCATAGTTTTGTTGCATAGGGTTAAAAGAAAACAATATATGGTTCAGGTTTGAGTGATCCGAAAAGCTTTGTTTGATCTTGATCCCATGTATATATGTACATTAGTTAATTGACTAGCTAAAACCATCAGGAACTCAGATCAGTTAAAGCTCACATTCGAAGTCTTTGTCAAAGAGATGCAGAATTTTCGAAGACTTGAAACGCATCAGCCCATCTCTATTCCACAAACTGTGTTGTACTACAGATAACAAGACTACAGTAATGTGCAGTACAATGATAATGGGTAAAGCCCACTTGATCATTCACAAAAATCTAGCATTAAAAAATGATTTAAAGATCGTTCTTTATCCCTAGCTCACAACTCTAGTGGGCATTAAGTACATGAAATCACTTTGCACTTGATATTGCACCATGGCTTTCTTCAGATTTGCCATCCCAATTACACCCTTTTCCCCTTAATTAAAACCTGATAATTATAACCACCAAAACTTTAGAGAACAGTGATTACTTAGTGGAGCACTTAATGTACTAAAAACTAATGGTAGTACAGAGAAATGAAGTGTCTGACGTACGATCAGTCAGCAAAAATCTTTTTATCTCCAATGCCCTTTTAAATTGCTTCAGTGAGTCCAGTAAGGATCGTGGAGCAAAGCAAAGCAAGATGAAGATGGGACAAATGACATTCTTTTGGGGCAAGAACACGGAAGATATATTTCCAGGATGGCCAGGTCGAAGCTTATGCTCCTACTTTTTGGGGCTAATTTGGGTGTTTCTTCTTTCATTGATGGTAGAGCGGCTTTCCCATACCAGGTTCATCAAGCCAGGCACCAACCATGTCACCGCAGGGCTTCTGCAAACAATGATGTACGCCATCAGGGTTGCTTTGGCTTACTTGGTTATGCTTTCCGTCATGTCGATTAACGTCGGTGTTTTGTTAGCTTCTGTTGCTGGGTATGCAGTTGGGTTCTTGGTTTATGGCAGTCAAGTTTTTAGGAAGTCTGGGTTTGGTCCCTTCGAGGAACCTTCTGATATTCCCCCTCTGAACTGTTGACAAAGAAAACACTTATCCATCTTATCTGAAAGTTTCTTACACTCCAGTTTTGTTATTATTTTTGCCATATGTGAAAACCAATTCATATTTAGACCAACATGAAGACTTACAAGTTACAAGCAATCTAATAACTTTGTTTTTTGATAAACAATTATAGGATTTTGTTCAGAATCTTTATAAAAATCTCACCAACTTGACGTGGAAGTTTACACTGGATTAATACTTATTTCTTAACAACAATTAACTTAAAATTTTATATAAATATTAAAAATCACATTTGCATTTTGTGTAAGAAGTAATATCGTAAGTTTAAGAAAATCTTTTTTTTTAATTGTCAATCAATCAAAAAAATTTATTAAGAATGAATCTATTTTTCCAAATTTCCACATTATAAAGGTGAATAAAGTGGATTGCTTTTTTCATACATTTTTGACATAATAATTAATAAATTATTTTAAAAAATTCAAATAAACCTTTATGCTTTTATTACATTTAATGAAGTTTTAGTATTTTTATTTTGAATCAAATAGGTTTTTATATTTTTTATTTTAAGTCAAATAAATATTTATAATTAATGATTGATTTAGTGAAAATATTATTTATCATTCTATACCACATGATGTTGACGTAGCATGCTAATATGTATAATAATGTGATAAGCTTATGTGATATGATAATATGATTATGTAGTATTTTTTACTTTACATATCAATGTCACATGAATATTAAATAAAAAATAAATTTTAACTAATAATAATTAATCAAATATTAATTATAAAAGTTTATTTGATTTAAAAAATATATAAATATTTAATTAAATGTAATAAAAAAATAAAAATTTATTTAAATTTTTTAAATAATCTATTTTTTTTAAAAAAAATTATGCTTACATTTTATCTCATAAGGGAAAGAATAAATAATTAAAAAATATCGTATTAAGTTAAAAAAAACCCAAACACAAAATATCTTTAAAAGGCCCAAACGAGTTGAAAGGTCCAAATTCATATCAGATGCAAGCCGCAACATAGGGCGGAGTGATATTCACTTGGCCCAACACTCCTTTTTGGGCCTCTGTAAATTCGGAAGAAACACCCATCATTCCATTCCGTCATTGAACCATAAGTTTCCACTTTTAACCATCCAATAAGATATACATGAAGATAATTAGTGCAGTTTTTGGATAAAATTTTTAATTTTATTTAAAAAACTTGGCCCAAAAATATTTAAAGGTATGATAAATTGTTAACTATATAAAATTTCTGAATAATTTTTCTGATAAATTCTCTTTATATATTACGTAATATATCAATATTCAAATTCTATTCATTAATAAGTTTCAATTTTGAATTTAGTCATCATTTAATTATTTTCCTTTAAAATCTCACAAAGCAACACAATGCTTTTAGCCATTCTTTTACGGTAAAACTTTTGTGTTGAAGTGAGCTCTAAGTAATTGAAATGCTTAAGTTGAAGCAAGATGTACTCAAGGAACGTGATTGAGTCAACAATATGAACAACATCGTCACTTGATGAATCTTCTAAGGATTTAACCATGTAATTTCTAGCCTGTTGCACTTATCAGACCAACCCCACTTGTGGGCATAAACATCAAATCAGACCCCATTTGTGGGCAATTGGTAAGCTTGACCGTTTGGCACGTCTAAGGTACAAACAGGCTAATCCATCCTTTTCATGGACTTGACCTTTTTTGGCATCAAGCACACGGATTCCTCTTTAGCATTGAATCACAGCATGACTTGTAAAACCTCTCTTACCACCAATTTCCTCCAATATCCTGGATTAGCTTTTGGGTTATTGTGAACAGGGTTGTCTTTTCTTGACTATTCAATTGCAGGTCTTGAGAGCCCCCAGTCCCATTGACATGTACCGCACACAACACAAGTTCAAATGTACTATCAGTTCATTTAGAATTGCGTAACAGCAGCCTTGTTTATAAACCAAGCAAAATACAAGAGATTTTGCCGTTGCCACCACATCAAAAACCTCCCCCAAATCACAAAGCTCCCAAGTCTCCAGGCCCATACTCAGAGACAGAGATTCTAGAATTGAGAAAGAGCCATGGAGAATATGAATCATGACCCCATGCATGGCATGAACGACGAGCCAGCTGCTGGAGGGACGACGCAACACCACAGGATGATGATGCACATGACCTTCTTTTGGGGGAAAAACGCTGAGATTCTCTTCTCGGGATGGCCTGGCACAAGAACTGGCATGTATGTCTTGGCCCTGATTGTTGTCTTTGTGCTTGGTTTCATGGTTGAGTGGATCTCTCATTCCCAATTGATCAAGCCTGGCTCAACCCATGTGGGTGCTGGTGTTGTTCAGACTTTGCTGCATGCTTTGAGGGTTGGTCTTGCCTATCTGGTGATGCTGGCTGTCATGTCTTTCAATGGGGGTGTCCTCTTGGCTGCCGTGGCTGGGCATACTCTGGGGTTTTTGTTATTTGGCAGTAGAGTTTTCAAGAAATCCTCAGCCCCTGCCCCTGGAAAAACATCTGATCTTCCTCCTACAAGTTGTTGAATGCAAGAATAGATTTCAGTTTCTTCATGGTGGATTTGTCTCCTTTATTAGTCTCTTTTTTGTTTTTCTTCTTCTTCTTAAAGTACCCCTTCTTTCTTTATGAATCCATGCTATTATTTCTGAGAGTATTGTACACCTTATGCTTTTTTTTTTCTTTTAAGTTGGATTTGTTTGTCTTAATCTATGCTTTGCTCTGTATTTGTCTGTCAATTGATGAAAAGGAAATCTATAGATTGCTTAAGAAATAGGGATTCTTTTACCCATTTCTGTAAATTCTTAGCCTATTTGAGTGAATTTTAGTGGTTGTGAAAGATAAAAATAAAATAAAAAAGTTTGATTAAGTTATAGATTTTCTCCAAGCTATCACCTAAGTATGGAATTATCCATCAAATATTAATGGCTAGTGAATGTGAGGGGTCAATTGATTATTGATTCCAACCTTAAACCCAAGGATGGGATTTCATAAAAGCAACCAGCTGGAAGTTGCAATGTCAAGTCATTGTCAAAGGAGGCAACGCAATGCACCCAGGACCAACCCAAGTTGGGTTCCTGTCTCTCTTTTCACCCATCCCTGTTCCATTTAACTTCTACTCAAACTGATGCTATTCTTTTGCAATTAGCAGTGGGCACCAGAATCCTTAGATGATCATTTCTTTCATTTTGATTGTACTGTTCTTTAGACAAGAATGGTTGCTAACATGATATCAAAACCTCTCTTAAGGGATTTAAAGTTTAAATTCTAAATGATTCCATCTCTATATTACTATGTATATTCTTTTTATATATAAGTTTCTAGCACAAGATGCATAATGAACTTCTTCTTTATTCACGGTTTCAATGAGCAATTGCATGCAAATAGCATGTTAATGCTACTATTATTTTTTAGACACTCACATATGAAGTGTTTACCATTTGTTTAATTTTTTAAATATGCAACTTAAACTTTTTAAGTCAAATAATTCTTGATATACAAATATATCAATTTACTTGAAAAACTCTCTAATCACTCACCATACCTAATCAAATTCTCATATTTCTTTCCTATAAGCACATACAATTAATGTCTACACATGTGAATTTTAAAACTTTCTCCCTATATATGAATTGAACAAATGCCACTTCAAGCAAACCTATCAAATAAAGCCACTTTCCTATTTGTCCAAAGGCAATCAAGAAAATTTAGAAAAGAATCTTTACATTATTTCTCCAATGCTCGTATGTTGATTTCCATTTGTTTAAAGAAAAAGGAAAACAAGAAACAAATAGCATATAGTCACTTTCCATCATAATATATAGAAAACTTAGAACCGTAAGCCATGCATATTCCATCATGTAGTTTTTTTAGAAGAGGGTAATTAATGATCCAGTGTCAGAAGTATTATCTTGAAATAACTATATATATATATTTTTTTAAGAATTTGATGAGAAGGCAATAATAGTTGACCCTATCAGTAGCAGCCGTTCCATGGGAAAAAAAATATCTCTGGGAGCAAGACAAGGAACACTCCGTTGGCTTTATGAGATATAAGCAAGAAACGAATGGTTCCTAGCTATCCTCCTGGATCCCTCTCTGGCCGATGTCAAGCGGTTTGTGAAAGTGATATTTAAACCATTATATAATTTCTTCCCCTGTGTAATCCATTTGCCTAATTGACATGCCAAAATTCCAAAGTAGTTGACATTTTGGAAAACATAGATTGAATATCAAATTAATTCCCTTTTGGGTGGAGGGTGTTTTAGCTGTGAATGCATGTGCTCCACCATTAATTGCTACCAATCTTAATTAAAACGCTGCAGGTACGTACACTTCATTGAAAGGAGTTAAGGTTTCCAGTTTTGAGTCCAAACAAACAAGAATGGATTTCGTTTTGTTGGCTTCATGAGTTTAAGTCGGAATTAGATTCTTATTTATCAAACTTTGATCGATAATTTTGAATACATTTATAGTATTATCTGTTTATCTTATAAGATTCATTGGATAATTTGAATTGTACATGTGAACAGTGATAATAAACATATCGGGAAATATTTGATAAAAGAAATGGACAAGAAAGCTCTCCAAAAGCCGACAGTAATTGCATTATAGTCATAGATGTGCTAATCCGCCATAGACAGCAGCCAGTAAAAGAGAGATTAAAATTTCAAGGCGTTCTAAATGAGGGACAGGATGTTTTGTTAGACAGATATCATGAAACTTTTGCTGGCATTTTCAGTACAAGGTAGCACTGTAAGTGCTCGTAAACTCTTCTGGTTAAGAGCTAAGAACTCCAGTTGTCATCTTCTCATGTAGCTGGCTCTTAATTTGCATATATAGAAAGTAAGGGAGGATTTTTTGGATTTTATTTAATTATTATAACAAAAATCTGGGTCAATGGTCATTTTTGGAAAAGAAAATTATAAGTGGAACTTGCCATATGGGGACCAAGAAAATTAAAACGTGTACTACAAAATTTAACAGTACAATAAGGGTTAATGTACGATACAGATAATCATCCAAAAACCCTAATTTTTCGTCGATGTCCTTATAATCCTCCTCATTTTCCCAAATCCAACACTAATTTCCACCCACATTCCTGAACTTAAACTTGAGACGATTTTGTGCTTTTCTGTGTCTTAATTCCAATTGGAATTCCATCAAAATTAAATAAATTTTTACAGTTATCGTAGGTAGAAATGAATCATGATCATAGCATGGGAGGCATGGCACCAGCATCACAGTCAACCAATGGCACCTCCGGGATGCACCACCACCAGATGATGATGATGATGCATATGACCTTCTTCTGGGGCAAGAACGCCGAGATCCTCTTCTCAGGCTGGCCCGGCACTCGTGCCGGGATGTATGGATTAGCCTTGATATTGATCTTTGTACTTGCTTTCCTTGTTGAATGGCTCTCTCATTCTAATCACTTGATCAAGCGAGGATCGAGCAATGTCTCAGCTGGTCTTTTGCAAACGTTCTTGCATGCCATAAGGGTTGCTCTTGCTTATCTGGTGATGCTTGCTGTCATGTCTTTTAATGGTGGGGTGTTTCTTATGGCGGTTGCTGGCCATACCTTGGGGTTTTTGTTGTTTGGCAGTAGGATGTTCAAGAAAAAAACAGAAATGTTGTCTTATGAGAAAACCTCTGATCTTCCTCCTATGAGTTGCTGATGATCTATTCATTGTATCCTTCTGTCTTAAATTTCCAATTTCCAATACATTTTACTTTTATATATATCTTCACCCTCTTGTTATATTTCACTTTAGAACTTGTGAGATTTATCAGTCAATTCCTCAATGATATGTGTTATAGCTTGGTTCTTATTTCTTTGTCTGTTTGTGTGGGTGGGTTTGTGTTTTTCATCTTTTGTTGTCATGAAAATTCCCCAAAATTCTAAGGGCCCTCTTGCTTTTTCCATAATGCAACCGAAGTACCAGGAAA
This sequence comes from Theobroma umbraticum, assembly GCF_002168275.2. NCBI lineage: Eukaryota > Viridiplantae > Streptophyta > Magnoliopsida > Malvales > Malvaceae > Theobroma > Theobroma umbraticum. Next base: position 9,654,855 of record NW_018397257.1, read on the forward strand.
AAACAATTTTTCTGTTGTGATATTTTTCTTTTCAAATTCGATTGTAATATCTGACTCATAAAGATGAACACATGACCATGGGGATTGGATTCTGCAGGTATTAGATTCTGATCTTTTTTTCTTTTCCTCAAGAAAAGGAATAATAGAATGGTTTGCTCATTTTGGGAACATAAATTTCCATGTTCCATGGCTTGCTATCTTGTTGGTTTGGCAATGCTTTTAACATATCCCACCAGAATCTAAAACCCTACTGTCCAAGGGGTTGGACACTTGCATACCCTTTTCAAACGTATGAATCCTAATTAAGCATTTAAATCGAACGATTCTTTTGCCTATTTTCTTCATAGGGATCAATCATCTTTCAGTTCTTCATTAGTCTCCAGGGCTTTCCAGCAAAATCTAGGGCTTGCCCTTGTGTTTCATCAGTGGACCTGTAAAGTTCTAGTGCAAGCATTGAGCATTGACAGGCACGAGAGAACCGCAATTAAATTTTACAATAACTAGCCATCGAGAGGTTTCAATGCAAATTAAGATTTTTGTCTCAGTATCTGCCACACAAACATTATTCATCCTTTGATATTTTGGACATGGGTGTTCATGCCTTAGCTCAATGCCAGCAGCCTACTTCAACTAAAAACTTTCATTAGGCATTGGCCCTTAGGCTCCTTCCAGCGGATATCATCAACTTCTTCTCAGCTTTTTATTCACCCCAGCCACCAATTGGTCGAGAATTTAAGGTTTTCCAACGGTTCTACAACAACGCGCAGACAGGTTTAAAGAGGACAGGGCATACAACTGCATGGGTTAATTAAGGTGAACTCACCCACTTAATCCTAAATATATATTGGGCCTATTATTGATGTATAAACTATTTCTATCAACAGACAGAGCCCACAATTGACCACAAAATCTTTCTCTTCCACATAAAAAAACTAAAGAAGGTTTAAGCCCAATGAATCTATTATTAGTACTATATATCATTTATTATGCATAATTAGGGTAATGTCCTGAGAAGTTTGAGATTTAGAGTTCGAATGTTGAACTTCTAATGGGTACATCATTAATAAAATAAATACATAGAATGACTTTCTTTTAGGTAAGACAAGGAAGGGATTAAAAGTAAAAAAAAGTGGCATAAACTCTATAACAAGTCTTTGTAGTATATTGTTTTATTAACTAAACCCTCCATCTTTAATTACATTCTAATCAATCCTTAAGCTTCTATTTTGAGTCAAATTAACACTTTTGAGTAAATAAGAGTGTAGCCATCATTAGACCCAATAATAGTTGTTCTTTTTGCCACCATGACATATAATTCGGTTAGTTAATACGGCCACATGATAGAACCAAAATTTAGAATTATCAATTATTGATTGAATGACCTATTTAATTCAAAATAGAAATTTAAAGACTCATTTGAATGCAATAAAAAGTGAAAAATTTAGTTAAATAAAAAGAGATAGTATGTGAGTTTTTTTACATTTTAAGCAAAAAAAAAATGAAATTTTAACAAAAAACTCTGAAAATGGCTCCATTAGAATTGTGATTATCATTAGGCATATCCAAATGTGATAATATTACTATTTTCTATGTATACTTTCTTTTTTGGATTATAGATACTATTTACAATAAAGATTACAAATTGATATGGGAGTTCTAAATAATTATCTAAAGCACTTGCACAATGACATGCGAATTTTTTTTTTGAAAAATATTTATTAGTCTTGAGAACTATTATGTTAGTCCATGTCTTTTACTTAATTGACAAGAGATTCTCTATAACATAAAGACCTAGTATAGACAAAGAAAATTTATATAATTACAAAAGATAATTACTGCCCTAAATGCTGTTGACCATAATCTTAAGAGTTAATGTCATATTATAGGGTAGGGTAGACTGAAAATTTTGAATTTTCAACTATGTATTGAAAGTAGTAGGTTGATGAGACCCGGCAATATCCATCATGGCCCCACGAGAAGCTAGAACTCTAGTGACTGTAAAACTTATGATAGTCATAGTATTTTGTCATTGTCAAAAATGAACAGATAGGGGTCCTCCTCGTGTAACTCATTACAGCATGTATTAAATGTTAACCTGTAGAATCAGTCTACCCTATCCTCCATGGTTAGGTGGCTATATTTGAAGGGAAAAAAAAAAAACCCATGCAACCAGTCTCATGAATCCAACATTAAAGCTTAATGTGCATTAAGGTAAAAAAAAATTCTTCAAATTTACCACAGAGAGACAAAGTAAATAGCAAAAGTCACACGGCCTAATTTCAATTGACCAGTGAAGTATCGACTAGCTTTTATCTTACTTCAGGATCGTGACAAAGGGAGGACTGGACTCTCTTGGTCACAGGACCTGAGGTTGAAAAGAGCTCGCTAGGCACAAAAATTTCCACCAAGCTGCCATCCACTTGCCGTTTTGCTTGGTATATCTTTAGAACTTTTGATAGCTCATATATATCTGTTCTTGGGATTTGCTGTAGATGGCGTCTCGAGCGAGCAGCTCTGACTCTCATTATCTTCAGATTCAGCTTCATCCAGAAGAAGATAAAAAGATGGGAACAATTTCCAGCCGTGTCTCTCCTGGGTCAGTTGCCTGTTTATTGACCGCCCCCCATCAAATTCCACAATTAGAGGCAGTGGTCCCTATATTATTCTTTGTCTGGTGCAAAACGGGTAAATCAAATCAAGAAATTCCAACTTATATCCATCTTTTAACATGCCTCTGAAACCGCCTGGTATTACGGAGCCCTTCTTTTCCTTCTGAGAACTTCGCTGTTTGTAATGTTCTTTGCCAATTGACAGAACGTCTCTGCCTGACCAGTTCGCTCGATTTATTGCCAAGTAGTATTAGATATTCATTACTGTTTTGATGGGTCGTAGTAGACGCATGTATTCGTAAGATTAAGATCGTGTCCATGGTATTAATTAATCAAAAACATAACTTAATAGGCATGGAATCATCCGGGACCATTTGGCTGACAATTCCACACTCACTCCTGCTAAAGCATGAACTACTTCATTTGCCTCTCTCTCTGACATGACAAAAACTACAACAATTAGAACTTGAAGCTAGCTCGGTATTGAATTTCAACTCCGAATCGAATATCAACAAAGAATACAGCCCAGGATACAAGTGGAGTATCAGGATTCCATAGTTTGTACAAGTTGCTATTACAGCAAGTGTGTGCGGACAACAACATAACCCCATCACACAAACTTGCTGGGAATATTTGAAGCATAATAATCCGCAATTGCCCTACAAATTGCACGCCTTGAGCGATCAAAATACTTGAGTATGAATGCCTAATCGATCACTCCCATCATTACAAAATTTAACAATGCACCTTATCCCTATGTTGCCAGAAAGTGGCTTCATACGCATCACTAGGCAAAAAGAAAAAGCAACAGTTTCATCTTCCTCGTGTTGCTTTACCAGATTCAAAGTAAATAAAATGGAGTACCTTCATCAGAATGAAGATGGAATCACTTCAACATTTTCTTGGTACAATTTCGCTTAATATTTAGAAAAACATGCCCTGTATTGTACATGATAAGCATAAAAACGAGAGCATATTTAAAAAAAGAAAAGAATAAAAATGATATACGAAAGAATCTAACATGGTTACTAGATCCATCTATATAAGAGCAAATAATGTGGACCGAGTCGATTGATCGTGGAACGGACAGATTCTGACCCCACAAAACCAGAAGCAAACACATATTTCCACATGGAAGACTGAAAAATCAAGGTCCTCACCTTCCAACTTTCCCATACCAGTAGTATGGAGGGCGTAGACGGTCAGCACCAGATATAAACGAAAAACACAGCAAAAGGACAAAAGGGTGCACAAAGATTCTTGGCGGTAGCAAATCAGAAAACTACCCTGTCTTACCTGGTAAGCACCTAAAAAGGACAATCTTCTTTATGGAAGAAACTTGGATGATGGAAACTTTCCAGGTGAAAGTGATCTTCAACCTTATAGACTACATGGACCCAAACGGATTAATTAGTTTCTGCCTTTCTGGTCATACTGATACGTGCCTTTGATTTAAGGTTACAAGTGGTCCAAGTGGGTCTTGTGCTTTATGCTATATGAGTGAAAGGCACGAATTTGGTTTCTGGCATGGCAGTTTCTGTAGCGCCCCCTACCCCTAGAGCTTCATTTACGTTCATGTTCAAAAGTAAAATAAGGTGTTCACCAACTTGCATAAAACCATTTATGAAAGGTAGAAAGGCTAAATTTACTTAATGGTTCACTGAATCTTCACATTTTCATGAGATCCCTGTAAAATCAACATAATGAAGTTTTTCACTGATGCCAGAAAGTGATAAAAGGGCACAAAATAGAAGTGAATGCCATGATTGTTCCACTTTTGTTTCTGTTAGTTTCTATAATGTGGAAACGAAAGACTTTTCGATGAGATACCAAAGGAAGTTCATATTGCTGATAGCTGATTTTATTACAAGGATTTAAAGAAAGACATACTCAATAAGCTTACAAAGACTTGAGCCAGCCAGCCAGCCAGCCAGCCAGCTAGCCAGAGGAAACAAAGACTGTATGTATTTATTTTATTTGCCCATCTAACTTCAAACCCCAAAATTAGAAAAGGAAAAAAAATGAAAAATACATATTTCTTAACCGTATAAGTAATATTAGTTTGTCCTACTCTCAGTAGATTCCCTGTACTTGATCGCTGTGTCTTTTTTTTCTTTTCCTCTTTATTCTGCCTTGAACTTGTTCTGTTCCCTTCATTTAGCTTAAATGAAAAATTAGAAGTGAGAAGCAACCCCGTGTGCTTGAGAGGGTTCTCATTTTAATATGTCCATTCCTGAGGTAGACCAACGTCTTGATGGTTCAAAGCCGGCACCGTCCTGGGCTGGCGCTTTTGCTGTGAATACATGCTATTCCTCCCACTCACAGAAGCATCTGCATGGAATCAGAAAAAGGTTTTAAATTCAAATGTGAAGACAAAAGGCTTAACGATAATGTTGTTTTCTGGGGTGGTCAGTTAGCTACCGTGTTCAAGAGGGAAACCACTATTGAACCTTGATGGGACCCCTGTTTTCTCAAAGTGGAGCTTCAGGGCCTGAAGTACTCTTGCGGGAATCAGAACTGTGGCACATCCTGATCAAAACAGAATCCAGGTTTAAATATCTGGGAAGGGATATCTGTGTATACACTGACTAGCAAAATCCAAATCCACCAGGGTAAAAATACTATTAATTAAATTTACACCAAGTTTCTGCTGAAAGCAACATGCAAATGGAGTAAACCAGGAGGGGACCACGGGCGGGGAAGATTCCTGTTCGCATTGATCAAATCTTGGACACTAGCAAACGAGAAATATTTAGTTGATGAAAAGGAATCTCGGAACATGGGCATATAAACCAATTACCAGAATTCATAGTCAAAACTCGGAAACCAAACACAATAAAAATGCAAACTTAATCGGCAAATCGGATAGCTGATAGTTCCACTGAACATTTAACCACCCCAACAAATCAAACCAAACTTTTGCCTAAATCATAAAGCGACCCCAAGAACCTTTCAATTATTCTAAGATTATCACCAAAATGGAACACTTTTGAACCTTGTTTCTTGCGTGACTCACAAGGAGTTCCTATTCCACGAGGCAAGAAGACACCAGTCCCACAAGAACCATTTCTTGAACCGGATGCATTAAGGAAAACCGCCCTCATATCAGAACCGGCTTGTTGGTTGCTCTGTTGTTGTTGCTGCTGCTGCTGCTGCTGCTGCCGAGTATACCAGGGATTATTAGAGTCTGAGGCAGCTTTTTGGCCATTGTCACTGAAGACTCTCCCTTTGCTTTGATAATGTTTAACCCTTGGCTTTTGTTCCATTTGCTTCTGAGCTTGCTCTTGTTTAAGCCTGTGAAACTGTTATTTATAAGAAGTTAAATTAGTGCAATTTCATTACTAGTAAATATGTCTAGAAGAAAAAAACTAATGATATTCCTGCTTACTTGGATAGCTCTTATTTGATCATCAACAAGGGTTCGCTTTGATTGAAATCTAGCATATGGGTTACTCCTGGATACTTGGATTGACGTGGATGTGCTTATAAATCTCTCACCTTGGTTATATCTGGCTGTTTCTTCATTTATCTTCATCTTTTCAAAATTCCCAACCACAGGTGTCAATGGCGGAGATGGCCCCCTAGATGGCCCAACAGGACTATAAAGGTTCGACCAAAGCTGTGACCAGAGCGTTGATTCTGGTGAACCAGCCAAACCCCAGGACTAAAAAATCAAAAGAAAAAAAAAGATAAGTTTTTTTAACTAAAACTTTGAAGCCAAAATCGAATCTGTCATGACCAAGAAGAGGAAATACCTTTTCATGTTTATCTTCATCTTGAAGCATGTATTGAGCCATCTGGCGAGTCAACTCACCACTGTAATCGTCTTCCTCTTCACTGCTCTCTGTTGAGCTTGAACTCAGCTCAGAGCCAATAGGTGAACTAAACTCAGACCAGGAATCAGTTGAGCCAAATACATAATAAGAGGCGTTTTGGTTGATGGGTTTGTTGCTGCTACTGTTGCTGTTATCCAGTGAGAGACCATGAAGGTCTTGGGGAGTGAAAAACTGAGAAGGAAGCAATAACTCAGAGTTGTTTAGGTCAACGGCCATCATAAATGAATTACAAGTTTTGCCCTGTGAAATGGAACAGAAATCAGGTGAGGGGGTTGATGATTTGCTATTATGGATGTTGCTGGTTCGACAAGATACAATTATTATCTGGTGTCTCACGCATGTACTCAGAGAAAAAAAAAAGGGTAGAAAAGAAAAAAGGGGGGAAAGATAGGCAAAGAGAGAATCCTGTGGGACTTCTTAACTGATGTTATAAGGAACGGAAGTATGGAAGAGGATTTTTTTTAAGACAAAAACAGATTAAAAAAACCAAGACAACTTAGACATGACGAGTAAAGGACATGGGCACCAGGTCTAAGACTTCTCACAGTGTGTTTTTTGTGTTGTGTCTGTGCTATGTGGGCCCTAGTAGGTTGGACCGTACATTTGTCCAGCCATGTGATTGCAAACTCACCTGCCATTTGTTAGGGAGTTGCAGTTTGGTAAATTACCAAATTTGAGTAGTCTAGTCAGGGATGTTCACATGGTTTATGCAAAACTAATTGAGTTGTTAAACAGGTACAAATTTGGGTTTAATTAGGGGGCCAAGGGGCTTGTTGTTTCCTCAAACAAAAGAAAGGTTAATGTGGTTGACTGATGATTGCTCTTCTTCTGTCTTGACATTTAAAAGTATGAACACAATCATTTATTCCTTTGTTATCTACAACAAAGGCAAAGCATTGTTGAAAAGTTTGCCATTAACAAAGACCAGATAAGTTGGAGGTGGTTTATTTTGTGGACTTCTTTTCGATCTTTGGTTAGCTATTGAGCATTTATTTGTTCTTTTTCCTTTTTTTTTTGGGTGGGGGTTTAAGGTTTAGCTATTAGTCAACAAAACCTGCTGATTAATGGATTAGATGAGAATGAATAGACTGCATTGTTTTTAGATTTTGATCGGACAGGTTTGGCACTAAATTTTGGAGTTAGCTGAAATGGTAATTGAAAAATGATTGGAAAGAAAAAGAAACTATAAGTTATTTTGGAAAATCTACTTTAGCTTCCAGATCTTGTTGATATGCTGTCCAAACCTCCCTGCACATTTCTTTTCGATAAAATCTTCTCTGGAAACACAAGAAAGATCTCAAAGCAGATGCTCAAGTTAAGTGATTTGGCCTCAACTATGCCAACTTCATCTTATATAGCCTGATAGTCTTCAACTGGGTTTTTTTTTCAAGAGTTGAGGGGCTTGCCCAATGGATTAGGTGAGAATGAATGGATTGCATCGGCTTTAGATTTTGGTTGGACAAGTTTGGCACTAAACTTTGAAGTTAGCTGGAATGGTAATTGAAAAATGATTGGAAAGAAAAAGAAACTATAAGTTATTTTGGAAAATCCACTTTAGCTTCTAAATCTTACTAATATGCTGTCCAAACCTCTTTCCACATTTCTTTTCGATAAAATCTTCTTTGAAAACACAGAAAAGATCTCAAAACAGGTGCTCAAGTTAAATGATTCGGCCTCAACTATGCCAACTTCATCTTATTCAGCCCTATAGTATTCAGATGAGCTTTTTTTTCAAGAGTTGGGGGGTTTGCCTAATGGATTCAGGGAGAATGAATGGACTGCATCGATTTTAGATTTTGGTCGAACAGGTTTGGCACTAAATTTTGGAGTTAGTTGGAATGGTAATTGAAAAATGATTGAAAAGAAAAAGAAACTATAAGTTATTTTGAAAAATTCACTTTAGCTTCCAGATCTTGCTGATATGCTGTCAAAACCTCCGGCGCATTTCTTTTTGATAAAATTTTCCCTGGAAACACAGAAAAGATCTCAAAGTAGGTGCTCAAGTGAAGTGATTCGGCTTCAACTATGCCAACTTCATCTTATTCAACCTTATAGTTTTCAACTGGGTTCTTTTTTCAAGAGTTGGGGGGCTTGTCCAATGGATTAGGTAAGAATGAATGGACTGCATCGATTTTAGATTTTGGTTAGACAGGTTTGGCACTAAATTTTAGAGTTAGCTGGAATGGTAATTGAAAAATGATTGGAAAGAAAAAAAACTATAAATTATTCTGAAAAATCCACTTTAGCTTCCAGATCTTGCTGATATGCTATCCAAACCTCCCTGAACATTTCTTTTCGATAAAATCTTTTCTGGAAACACAAAAAATATCTCAAAGCAGGTGCTCAAGTTAAGTGATTCGGCCTAAACTATGCCAACTTCATCTTATTCAGCCCTATAGTCTTCAGTTGGGCTCTTTTTTCAAGAGTTGGGGGGCTTGCCCAATGGATTAGGTGAGAATGAATGGACTGCTTCGGTTTTAGATTTTGGTTGGACAGGTTTGGCACTAAATTTTAGAGTTAACTGGAATGGTAATTGAAAAATGATTGGAAAGAAAAAGAAACTATAAGTTATTCTAGAAAACCCATTTTAGCTTCCAGATCTTGCTGATATGCTATCCAAACCTCCTTGCACATTTCTTTTCGATAAAATCTTCTCTAGAAACATAGAAAAGATCTCAAAGCAAGTGCTCAAGTTAAATGATTTGGCCTAAACTATGCCAACTTCATCTTATTCAACCTTATAATCTTCAGCTGGGCTCTTTTTTCAAGAGTTGGTGGGCTTGCCCAGATTATAGACTCAAGACCAACACTTGGAGTTTTCTTGGGCCAAAATCTACGGCCTAAACCCAAACTTCTCCCATAAATGGTTTGTCATTTTTTCACCAGAAGGATGTGGGATTTCAATAAAAGAGATCCAAATTCCTCTTTTAAGAAGATGACATTTACTGCATTAGTATAGGTATGATAGCATAAACTTCACTATCATAATCTAAGTTTATCATGTTGTTCAAAACAAATATGTTTTGCAATAAATATGGAATGAGCTGAATGTCGGTTGGGGGCTTTATTTGGCAGTGCATGGTTCATGACTACTTTTGCTCTCTATCTCTAGAAAGCCTACATGAGTTTAGAGTTTAACAAGATGTCAGCTAAAATTTTATTACGCAAGTATACATATCGAATAGAAAGTATATTAGCAAGTAGAGTGTCGATCCCATAGAGAATTGATCTAAAATTTTACGAAGTACTAAAATTAAAACAATTTAGTTTTATTCAAATAATTAAAATGTGAATTCTAATTGAACTAAAAATTACTCAACTAAAATTAATTTAATTAAAAATTAAAACAACAAGATAATTGGGCAAACAACAAATCAAACAAGCATAGGATTACAATATCCCTCACATTTCATCTAAATCTTATCTTTTTTCCTTAACTTATTTCAATGGTTTGAATTGCTAACCTAGATTCTTAAATTATTTATAAAGGTCTCCCGACTTATCTTATAAAAATATCTATTTTAACTAAAACACTATATCCGTATGTGAATTGAAATTAAAACAGACTCATTAAGTTTAGGCTTTTTAATCTGGCTACATATGACCTATAGGTATATCCTTATCCTATACGCAAATCAATTAATATGATCATATGCTATCCCAATTTTAGTCTACACTAAACTCCCTTTTCCAAGTTTGTTTAGATTCCTAAATCAATTTAATTGGTGGCTAAGCAATTAAAAGCATTAAGAACAAATTGAAATAAACAATTCAAATCCCATTAAAGATAAGTAAGAAAGAGGTTAAAAGTTAGATTACATGTGAGTTCAATTGCAATCCTAGAAAAATAATTTAGCTCATAATATCTAATAAAAACAATATCCAAAGAAATTTAGCCATGAATCCAAGTTAAAGAAAAGAAAGAAAACTAATAGTTAGAGCTTTGTGATCTTGATTCTCCCTCCAATTTTTTTGTTTTCTTACTTTGTTCTTAGCTTCAAATCTCCAGAGGAGTTGCTTGCTACCTCTTCCTCAAAATCTCTGAAAAAGGTCCCTTAAATAGGTTCCAAATAACCTAATTTCTAAAATCCCGTCAACTTCTTTTATGTTTGGAAAGTCACCCAGCACTGCGGCGCTACTTCTCCAGCGTTGCAGCGTTGAGCTCTCTGAAAATTTGTATGTGTTGTATATGTGCTTCCTTTCATCCACGCTGTAGCCTTGTTCTCCCCACGCTGTGGCAGTCTATCAATTTCAAACGTGAATTTAACTATGATATGATTCGAACTGAGCAAAGTGGTAAACATATAATTTTTAGCCTTGTCTCTTACTTTTCAATGGATCAAGAATCACGTCAATTGGACTCTTGTATTGAAAGTTATACTCCAAATACCGCATCATGTTTAGTCCATACGTACTACTGCAGTGCTTCGACTTTGACAAATATTTTGACCACCATACATTCAAAACTAGGTGAATTAGCCTACATAAACATTGTAGCCCTTTTTCTCATAATTCTAGTAGTTTAAGAATCACCTCATTTGGAGTTTTTTAGAGAGAGATATGATCAAAAAACCGAAACATATATGAATTAAGTCATTACCATACTTATACTGGTTTTCATCAAATGAGTCTTTTTCATCAATTTCTTACAAAAGTCATAAGAAAAATTAGTAATAACTACTCTTAAAGTAATTTAAAACAAAACAACATAAAATTTAACAAAAATAACTTAAATTAATCACTTAACAAGTAATCAAAACTTAAATTAGAAAAACACCTAAAATACTAAAATCTGAATCTAAAATCTCAAAGATCTAGCTACTTAAGCCCCAAAATGTATTAAAATAACTCAATATAATAGAGTTATCATCATATAAATAAAAACGAACTTTTTTTTTTCTTAATACAGAGGCATGGTTTACGCAAGTATGATTAAATGGACTCAACCAAAGAAAATCCTTCAAGTTTCAGCTAAGGATTATTGGTGTGGAGAGAAGACACGAGCTGAACAAATGACCTTTCACCTAGAGTCAACCTATATCATCTCTAGACTCTAAGCATCAAGGATAAGGGTGTGGTGAGAGCGTGGAACTTATGACTTTAAGCTGGGAGCATATATTCTCATTGACGTGAGATTAACATGGTTCATTTCTAGAAGGCTGACATCCTCTCTTACTTCAATAAGAGCTTACTATCTTTAGAGACTCTGATATCAACTCTCTCATTTCAAATCAGTCTAATACTAATTCATGTGAGATATTAACTCATGTAGTGACCTGTGATATTATTCTTCTTCTGTTCTTGATTACAAAACTGAACTGGGAATTACAAAAGCATATCAAAGTTTACCGGTTTTCTAATTCTCTGATGCAAAAGTTTAACATGGAGAATTTTCCCTGTATTATTATACTATTCGACTAAGAATAGTTGAATAGTTTAGTAGTACAATCCTGGCAGCAATCCCACGTGACACAGCTTGGCAAGGCAATCCAACGATCCTGACTATGTGCTTTGGCCTTCACAAAAAGGAAACCGTAGAAAAGAATAAAAAAAGGCCGTTCAACTAATTTAAGCAGAAGCATCTAAAAAGCTTCCTCCTGTTTCCTCAAAACTGTTGCTTGGAATTCAAAGCCTTGTTCCTCTGCTTAGATTTTTGTTACTCTTTCTGGGCTCGAATTCTTAAGGAGAAAAGATGACAAAAGAAAGGAAAATTGGTGTAGCCGTGGATTTCTCCAAGGGAAGCAAATTAGCTCTCCAATGGGCCGTTGACAATCTGCTAGACAAAGGTGATACCCTGTATCTCATCCATGTCAAGCCCCAACAGAGTGACGAGTCCCGCAACCTTCTTTGGTCAACCACCGGCTCACGTAAGTGACTGTACAGTTTGATTCAATTTTTGATCAAGTTTTATGCTATGATCATTTGTATTCCACGATGTTTGATTAAATTATATTAAATTGTAGCTCTGATTCCTTTGGCGGAGTTTCGTGAGGAGGAGGTGATGCAGAAGTACGAGGTTAACCTTGATCCTGAGGTTCTGGACTTGGTTGATACTGCTTCCAGGCAGAAGCAGGTTTCCCCTGGCAGTTCAATGTGTATTTCTCCTTCTGTTCTTTGTCATTATTTCTTGATCTTTGATCTGATTTTGCTCTCGTATCCATTACAGGTGACTATTGTGGCAAAGATTTACTGGGGTGATGCCAGAGACAGAATCTGTGAAGCTGTTGGAGACTTGAAGCTTGACTGTTTGGTCATGGGTAGCCGAGGACTTGGCACCATCCAAAGGTAAATCTTTATGATCTTCCTGGTAATTAAAGGGTGGATTGTTTTGGTTCAAGATCATTCATAGATAAATAACCCCATCGAGCTGTTTTTTATTCATGTTACATTGAATTTGATATTCCGATTTTTATTTGAAATAGGGTACTGATTGGGAGTGTGAGCAACTATGTGATGGTACATGCTACTTGCCCTGTAACAATCGTCAAGGATCCCAGTGCTCATGGTTTTTGACAAGAAAGTCTGATTTAGTTTTCTGCAAAGTATTGTATCTTCGAAAATAATCGGTGATCTCATCTCTCTTTGGGGATACATGGATATCTTGATTGTTAAGGTGTGCTGAGATCTTGAGAGTGCTTTCTGCTTTCCAAAGCTGTTTCCATGATTAAACCTTGTATCTACATGGTTTATAGTTGCATTAAATAACAAACTTTTGCTTCCTATTATTTTATTTATTGGCCTAGTGAACAATCTACCTATTGAACTCTCTGTATGTTCCAAGTCTTTGTTATAGACAGCAATCCTCCATTACTAGAGAAAAATTATATATATTTCAACTACAGAATGGTTAAAGTATATATCCACGTATGCAACTTATTGGGATTCAAACTTCTTTCTATCAAAGAAACCCTGCAAATTAGCATGATCCATGACTTTACTGCCTATGAAGTTTGAACTCCTGGAATCGAATTAACCTGTTGGATTTTGGCAGCTTCAATTTTCTTTACCCGATATCATGAATGAAATATTCCCTCTGTGGGAGATCAATCATGGGAGATGGCATCCCGCTCTTGATTCTGAAGCAGCTTTTGTGGCTTCATAGCGAGCTCTAACGTAGTTTACGTGTTTCCCCTTTGGAGGCCTCCATACATTGGCTACATCGATATTTTGCATCTTTAAAATCCATTTGCATAAAATGGGAAACCTCTCTTCGGTGACCAACTCCAGGCCCACTACTTCTCCCACCACTTCAAACCAGAAAGCTATAACAAATGCAGCAATGTCCAAGTATCCAATGCTATCACCTCCAAAGAAGACCTTCCCGTGGAGCTCATTCTCAAGCATTTTCAGCTGCTGACAACATTCTTCCACCGCGTGCTCTCGTTCCTTCCCTTCAGCCAAGTTAGCCTTCTTAGCTCTGGGCTGGATCTGCAAACAAGAATAAAAGAACATCAGAAACAATATAGAACTCTATGGCATATAAATCAAATTCAATATCACTTTTCATCTATGAACTTAGCCCAGAAGCGGGCCGTGGCTCTTTCATAAGGATCCTAAGGCAAAAGAGGGTTATTTTTCCAGGTCTCATCTATGTACTCAAGAATGACAGGTGACTCCAAGATTGGTTTTCCATTGTGCACAAGCACAAGGATTTTCTTACTGACAGGATTGAGTTCCAGAAGCAACTTGCTCTTGCTTGAAAGGTTTTCTTCAATGTATTCGAAAGGAATTCCTTTCAGCTTAAGGGCTAGCTCAATTCTTCGATTATAAGCACTTGCCCACATGCCAAATAACTTCACTTCTTCTGCCATCTCAGTTCTGCTCCATGGAGAAATGAGGAGCAAATGGTTACTTTGTCTAGTTTCCTATGAACTTGTTGCATTTCATTAAATGAAAGATTTCTTGGCCTACAAGGCCGTGAAATTCGTCAGCTAGTGGGTTATTGGCAAAGCCTTTTCCTCCTTAATCCCTGAAAGGACCACAAGATTGTCAACTTCCATGAATGATTGAACTTAATTTAACCCATAAATATAAAACTCTTAATGACTGCTTTAATAGTTTATTTATATAGAATCCATTATATATAGTAAATTATAAAAGATAAAGTTTATTTACTTCATTGTTTTAATTTATTTTTTACACGACACTTTATGATTTTCTATTTCCCTATTAATATCAGCATAAAAACTTTGATAGTACATTGGTTAAGGATAAGGAGGACTAAAATTAGATTATAATGCCTGCTTGGTCCTAATTAATAATTAATTAGACATTGGGTTTATATAATAACCATTTTGACAACTTGCAAATTTTTTCTAATGTTTTTATTTTATTCTAATGATTCCATAACATGATTTTAACCTAAAAATAGTTTATGGCTGCATGCATTATATGATATTGCACATCATACATATGATACAAATATAATTGTTAAAATCTATATAACAATTCAAGTCAATCACTACTACTAACTTAAGTTTAAACTTTGAAGATCATACGATTTAGATCCTCATAGTACTTATCATGAATTATAAGTTAAATATGATATTATAAGAAACTTAAAATTAGTCAAATTTTAACTTTGGGCATAATTTGTTTTTGGTACAACTTTAGGGATAATTTCAAAAAAAAAATTGCAATTTCAGGAGGAATTAGGGTCACAATTAAACCATATTAGAAAAATAATTGAAGGATTTTCTTTTAATTCATAAAATTCAATCTTTTTTTTGGAATAAGAGAGTCAACACAAATGAAAGTAAAACACTTTATTTGATTAAAGTAAGTTAATTTTTAATATAAAAAATACCCAAAAAAAAAAGTCATGTTTTATTAAAAGGCTCATGTATTCTTTTTCCGACCGTCTTCTCATTCCCTGCCCTCCTCCGGTAGTTTTGTGGAATCTCACAGGGAGCAAAACCCAGCAAAGCAATACTCTAAAAGCCCCAAATTTCCTTCTTTTGAGCCTTTTTAAGGCTTCCCTTCTGCCCACTTGAATCAGTTTGTGAGCTTTGTTGTTAAACTTGGGTTAAAAAAAAATTGCAAACTTTGACCTTTTCTAAAGTTGCACTCCACTGTATTGTAAATTCATATAAACAGCCCACATGTTTACCAACGATCAAAGGCAGGGAGACAGAACTGGAAAGTATGGAACTCCAAGGCTGCAATATCTGCAGGTAACCTTTAGAGACATACAGAGGATGTACAGCTTTCAACTAGAACGGCATGTTCAGAAGTGTGTCGTTTGTAAAATTTGCAACGCTACAAAAATAACTGCGGATGTCAAGTGGGCCAGAAAAAAGCCCTTGTTATTTCTGTGATTATTGCTATGCGCTTCTTCACTGGAACAATGAGTCTCTTCTATATGGCGAATTTTCTGTGTATGATAATGAGCATGATTAGATATCGAATGTTTCAAAAAAAAATAATATTGGGTATCTGTATTTAGACACCAAGATTTCTGGGTATAAAATTTCATGTTAAAGAGCATATGTGGGAGCAATTTATTAATACTTGTTTTTTCCCATTTCACTTTAGGAACTGGTGAGTCAGTTTCAGAACACAACTGATGAAGGTATGCTGCATTATTTATAATAACTTCTTTCCTGCATTGATTATGTTGCCAATAATCTTGCCCTTCGTTAAAGAATATGAATTTCGTTAACTATCTTAACTTTCCTTCTGGTCATCTCTGTGTAGTGCAGACTAATTCATATTATCATAAGAGTTAGTACAATTTTTTTCAGACAGTGTTACATGCTTGGGGAGTTCGGTTTAATTGCTTTTCTGAAATGAGTGGTAGCCAAATCAGATATTTTTGGCTTCTGTATGCTTGTTTAATAGATTATTTAGAATGTACTTACATATAATGTCTGTAATCTTTGACATGTCAGGTTTAGCGTCTTGCACCTTGGTAATGTTGTATTAAAATTTGACCCCTACTAATCCATTAGATCCTCTGTTTCACAGCGCCTTAACTGATGGGGTACTTGTGTTCACAGAAACAAAAGAGAAGATTGCCGCCAATTTGGCAAACTTTGCTTATGATCCATATAACTATTCATTCTTGCGCCAGGTTCAAAACCCAATGTTTTATGAAATAATTTGTCCTCAATGAGTAATGTCTTTCATTTACTTTTCTACCACACTAACATCTTACTTTCCAAACAGCTCAATGTTTTGGAACTCTTCCTAGACTGCATAACAGAACCAAATGAGAAGCTTGCGGAATTTGGAATTGGAGGTATCTGCAATTCTTGTGTAGGTAAGTCTGGGCTTTTAATTCTTAAATTATGGTTTTCTATCTTCTTATTGATGATAACCTTTGCATTATGAGTACATTTTTTTCCTTTGCAGATCCAGCAAATGCTGCTATTATCACTCAGTGTGATGGAATCCCTCTTGTCATTCAGTGTTTATCAAGCCCAGTCAGAAATACAGTGAGTGGAAAAACTCCTGTTCTTGGTTATCTCTTTTTTTTTTCCCCTAATTGTTTCGAGTTCCTAGAGATAGAACTTGGCATGGTGCATTGTACTAAATTCATTATAAAACCTCTCTCTCACTCCCTCCCTCTCTAAGTTTGTATGTAAGACAGAACTTGGGAGTTTAACTTATGGTGCACATCTAACTAGCATCTAGTTTTTACTTACTGGGATTGATTCATCTCAGGAAAAAAATATAGTATTAGGGAACTTCACAAGGCCTACTTATATTGGGGAGCTACATCCATTATGATCTTTACCTGCTGTGAATTAATGCAGGAATTTGATGTATTAAAGCTGCTTGTGTTTAACTATGCTACATCTGAGAAACATAATAATTGACTGTCAGGTGAATTACGCTCTGGGGGCCCTTTATTATCTTTGTAACAAGTCTAACAGGGAGGAGATTCTAAAGCCTGAAGTGGTTGATGTCATTGAGAGGTATGCTGCAGCTCAGACTGTAACTGTAAGCTTCAGTAATCTGGCCAAGGCATTTCTGGACAAGCATGTCTCTAAGGACAAGTAAGGTATGAATCCCACTTTTCAGCTATGATGTTTAATGGTGTGGATTGATTTCTTCCTGAACAGAGTATATTGAAAATCTGATTTTGAAGTGCATGGCAACTAGAGCTTTCTGGTCTGTCTCCCCTTTATACTTTTTCACTCAATTGAACTACTTTCCATCAGCACTGGATTAGATTAGGCTGTGTTCTGTCACTTCTTGAAAAGCTTGAAGAATTTATCACCATTTTTATCATGTTCTCGTCAACCTCTTGGAACTTAGGATTTTTAGAAATAATCTTGTGTTTCAGAAACGAATCAGCAACATTGTACCAAAGAGATGTTTTTTTTATTCAAATCTGTTACTTTAAAAGTCAGGACCCATCAAAATGGCAGCCATAACCAAAATAATACTCTTAGTTATGAATTTATAATGAACCAGTTATCAGAGACCAAACATTAGTTATATGTACGCAGGTCACAGCTGCAGAACTTACAGAAGACGTATACTGGTGCTCTTATTCATCAGGAAAGAGGCATACAGCATTCAGTTTACCCAGAATGTATGCTAGTATCTGCAAGACCAGGCAAAGTTGGTATACCACTATTCCGTGTATCAATGGTGGGTAGCTGTTTAACAATGTAACTATTTAGGTGGAATTACTGGGATCTTTATCTGCCTGTCATCAGGACATCAGAAGAGTTTGAAGTTTATGATTATTGCAGCTTCTTCCTAAGTGGCAACCATAAAACTAAACATCAGACCACAAAAAGCTTTGCTCAAAGGCCAGAACCAACCAAATATTCATTCGAGTTTTAGGAAAGGAAACCCGATTGACCCTGTATGCATCTGACAAACAAGGTGCCATTATTACAAGATTTTGTGAAATTTGATCTGAGGTGCATGTATCCTTACATTTGATATGTTAAACTTTTTTTTTTTATTGAAAGTTAACTCTGATTCATTTCATGGTAGGATAAACCTTAAACTTACAAAAGACAGGCAGTAAACTTAGAGGGATTCAGCCGAGTTACAAACCCTGGAATGGCTTACAAAAATACAACCGTCAGAAACCCTGTGAAGCTATACAGAATTCACAAAACCTTATCCACAACCTCGAAAGTTATACAAATTAGGTATTCCTCAACAAGTCAAATCTAGAGAAGTAAGAATGACAAACATTGCCTGCAGGCCTGTTTCCTCTTCTTACCTCTCCACATGCCCTATGAAATAAGCAGAATCGAGATCTATTACTGTTCAGCACTTCCAATCATCATAACAACAATAATCTGTATGAAGCAAGAAAGAGCATTTTACCATATCCACCCAAGTTCCCAGTAACCTAGGATCGTCAAGGATAAATGCACAGCAACTCATTGGATCTGTCAACACCTAGTTTATTATTGACAATTTGGAGGTTTTTTGCATGAGTTAAGCTGTTGCTGGTTATTTCTTGATTATATACCATAATCATATAAACGTACTGGCTATAATGCACATGAAAACATATTAACATTTTCATCAGCATGCACTTGCGCGTTTGACTTTGATTTAATAGCATGTCTCTTTTTTTTCAAAAAGTTAATTTCAGCCATACAAAAATTATTTAAAAACTGCAAAACATAAAAATCACAGGCAGTTATGCAGAGAGAGAGAGAGAGAGAGAGAGATTTTCAAGGAAATAAAGGGGAAGAGAGAAAATCAAGGACCATCAGACCTGATTTTCTCTTACCTCTATGGTTTCCACTTTGACTAATCCTGCAAAACACTTTTCAATCTTGTTTTTACTTTCTTTTATTTCCTCAAATGTTTATGTGCTTCCAACTTAAAATTGCTATTATATCTTCTTTCTTACCATTCGTAAACCAGCATGGATATCATACACAAACGTTTATGCCTTGATCAATACTCATTCAACCCTTTGGTCACGGCATTGACGCAGACCTCTTGCATTCTTGCCATCTCCCATTTCTTCCACCTTCTCCTCAAGCCTGTGGGACAACCAGGACCAGTTGCACAAGTTCTAGTAAGAAAAACTTTCCTCTCTAGAAAAAACAAAATGCAGGATTAAGTTGTTACAACATGATCTCTCAGGCTAGACATTTTATGTGGTTTTATCTCTTATGTATCAGGCTGGAGTAGTCTTAGGCCCCTCGGTATTGTGCCGTATTCATCACATTAGGGAATTCTTCATTCAGCCTACTTCTGCGGATTATTATCAGTTTTTCTCATACTTGTTTGAGATTATATTTATGTTCTTAATCGGTTTGGAGACAGATATATCTTTTTCAAAGTGCAACTTGTATGTAGCAAGCATTATTGCTTATAGTGGTTTGATCTTAAATAGCATCCTTGGAGCAGCTTTGAGCCCACTTTTCATCAAACTACTGAGAATCCCTGACAAGAAGATACAATTTGCCACCATTATCATGATGATCCTAGCGAACTCAGCGTCTCTTGTTGTGATTCGATTAGTAGCTGATTTGAAGCTCGACACTTCAGATGTAGGAAGATTGGCAGTAACTTCTTCTTTGGTCAATGAAATGTCATGTGTTCTTGTAGCTTCTCTATATCAGGCTGTGGGTTCATGGAAAAGTTTTTCTTTCTTATTTCTCACCTTTCTTGTAACCGGATCGCTTATTGGTTTGAACCAATACTTGGCCTTATGGATTAACAAGTCGGACAGGGAAAACAAATACGTGGGCAATGCGTATGTTTCATTTATTTTTTTCCTGATTCTGGTGTTATCGTTTATTGTTGAAACATGTGGATATAGCAGCACGATTTCTTGTTTCTTTGTTGGTTTGATGTTCCCTAGAAAAGGAAAAACATGTAGGACACTGTTGTCCAAACTCAGTTATCTTGTTCACAACTTCTTACTTCCAATTTATTTCGGATACATTGGGTTTCAGTTTGATGTAAATTATTTGAACAGTATTGCCACCATCATTACGGTTGTTGTTATGATCCTGTTGAACTTCGGGGGCAAACTTGTCAGCACCTTAGCAGCTTGCCATTACTTAAAGATCCCACTGAATGAAGGATTCATGTTTTCTTTGATACTCAGCTTGAAGGGCCATTTCGATCTTCAACTTATCAATGTAGAACCAAACTCCAGGGTTAGTTTTTCTTTACCTGATAGTATGATCTTATTCCTAAACTCTCAAAAGAAACAAAGTGTTGCCTTTTGGTAGGCTTATTCTCTGTTTTCGTCACTATTGCTGCAGTTATGGTGGAATCCGTATGTCCATAGTGTGCTGTTGTCCACAGTGGTGCTTGACACGGTTATTGGAGGGATCATAGTTGCTTTTACAGTAAAAAGAGAAGAAAAATCCTTATCTCACAAACAAACCTCACTTGAATTGCATGACCCGGAGTCTGAACTCCGAATTCTGGCTTGCACCTATGGCTCAAGGCATTCTTCAGGAGCACTCGGACTAATTTCAGCTTTGGGTGGATCAAAAAGAGCAATAGTCACCCCTTACTTGATGCACCTGGTTGAACTCCCGGAGAAGCGTAAAACCAATCTGATGTACCACCAACTTGCTGAGGGTGATCAATACAGTGACGAAGATGACTATGGTGGAGATGATGTTGTTGAGATAAATGATGCTGTGGACACCTTTACCTCTGAGACAAAAATTTTGATCAACATTGTTAAGGCTGTGTCATCTTTTGCATCCTTGTACGAGGATGTGTGTACTGGTGCTGAGGACAGGCGTATATCTATTATATTCCTTCCATTTCACAAGCATCAACGCATTGATGGCAATATGGAGATTGACAAGGAAGGGATTAGAGCAACTAACCAGAGGGTTCTGCGCCATGCTCCGTGCTCGGTTGGGATTCTTGTGGACCGAACAGTAACTGGATTCCAGCAACCACATGGCTCCAACTCGGTGCAACATGTAGCAACTTTGTTCTTTGGAGGCCCCGATGATAGAGAGGCATTGGCATTTTCCAAGTGGATAAGCAGCCATCCACAAGTTAACTTGACACTCATCAGATTCCTCCCAGTAAGAGAACAGATTTCAGGAAGTCATAACCAGGACAATGAGTTCTTATTGACTGTGTCAACTAGCAATTCTCAGACTGTGATAGACAATGCCTCTCTGGTAGAATTCTATAACAGGTTACATTAACAAAAACATTCAGCTCTCCAGTCCCCCCTCCGTGATTATTTGCTTACAAATTTTGACAGTGAAACCTTATTTTTTTTTCCCATGATCAGGTATATTGCTTCAGGTAAAGCTAATTACACAGAGAAGCATGTTAGCAATGGGGGAGAAACTGTGGCAGCTTTAACAGAATTAAGAAAAGTGTATTCCTTAATTATAGTTGGAAAGGGTGGAAGAGGGAATTCATCGATAACAACTTTGAGTGACTGGGAGGAGTGTCCAGAGCTCGGAACAGTAGGGGATTTTTTGGCTTCTACAGATTTCAACACCAATGCTTCAATTCTAGTCATTCAAAAACATCAGCACACCACTGATGATAGCTTCAGAGGTGACCACTGAATGTAATTGTATTTCCAAGTTAGTCATGAAAGTTTTAGCTGTTCTCATAGGTGTTAGTTTAATTCAAATGTAGGGGTGAGGATAAAGCACATATTCAAAGATGTAGAAATTCATGCGGAACATCTTACATAGTTCCTTCAGGTTCACTTCCTATCCATGAAAAATATACTAATATAACTACAAAGAAAGAAATTGTCTGCACTTAGTCAGCAAACTTCTCTGCAGCAGAACTTTCCTGAAGGTACATTATTATCACTTCAATTAAGGAAACTTTATCAAACGATGTAACTGTAATCTCAACAAGTTGAAGGAATACATCAGACGTTTAAAGGGACATAATCTTAGCCGTAGTAGAGGAGTTCAACAGGACTTTATTTGGAAGCAGATTTTAAGGATTCTCTGCGGAGTCTAATCAAATCATGATGTTTCTCCTTTGGGATCCGGCATTCATTGACAGCTTCGATTTTTATGAGCTTTTCAATCCATTCAGATATAATTGGAAATTTCTCTGTCGTTAGTGCTTGTACTCCTGAAGCCTCTCCTGCACTATAAAACCAGAATAAAACATGTGCAACAATGTCCAGGTATCCAATACTCTGACCTGCAAAAAATTCCTTCCCCTTGAGCTCATTCTCCAGAATTTTCAGCTGCTGATGCACTTCTTCAACACCCTGCTCTTGTTCCTTTCCTGTGCTATGAGAAACCTTCGCTGCTGTTGGTAAGAGCTGCAGACAGAAAGCCATATACATCTGGTAAACTGATTGTTCAAAACGAAATGATAGAAGAGTGGAATGTAATATACACCTTCTCGTCTATGAATTTAGCCCAGAAACGAGCCATGGCTCTCTCATAGGGATCCTGAGGCAAAATAGGATTGTTTGTCCAAGTCTCATCAAGGTACTCAAGAATGACTAATGATTCTGCAAGTGGTTTTTCCTTATGCACAAGAAGAGGGACTTTCTTATGGATGGGATTATACTTGAGAAGCGAAGGACTCTTATTGGATAAGTCTTCTTCAATATATTCATAGGGTATTCCTTTGAGTTTCAGGGCTAGCTCAACTCTGCGGCTGAAAGGGCTTGCCCACATGCCAAATAGCTTCACTTCTTCGGCCATAGTTCTTCTTGGGTTTTGAAAGGCTATGGGATAAATGATTTACTGTTGTTCCCCCTTAGTTGATAACATGTTACTCTTATAGCTTAATAGACCTCTAGCATAAACCGATTGCTGCATGGTTCTAAACCTGAGCCATCCAAAAATTTGGCTGTTCAGCTCCTAGGATTGCACGATGTTGCCTAACAACCATCGGAGACTAGATACATGACACCATTAATATATTTTTCCTATACTCTCTAGGTGATACCATTTGTATATTTATGTTTTGCCTAGGAATACACACATACATCCGAGGGTAATCTATTAACTAGATGGCCGTGAAATTAATCAGAAAATTGCTTACACTTATGTGTGAGGAAGTTATGTTTTGGCTTGTCCCAAATTGAATCGCTATAACCTAAAACCAACCACATAACGACTCATGAGGTTAATTAGGAATAATCCATCAAGCATCATAAGTTCATTTTCTAACGCCAAAGGAACCAAAGAAATGTGGAATCCTTTTTCTTAGTCTGGAATACCGTAATCTTGCTGATGTTAACAATCAGCAACCTTTATTTAGCTTGAATTTCTGTCTATGGAAAGTTTTACAATTTAGGAAGTTGCTTGCGGCAGTAAAAACTGCTGTACTGCATCAGCAAATTGCTCTGCAGCTCAGCTGACAAGAGGTACATAAAATTTCAACTTGAATAAAACAAGTCTTATTCTCTTCTATAAGCAGAATATATAATAAACAATAGCATATATAGAACCTCATGATCTCAATCCTGACAGGGTCATTCTAAAGGCTTTACTTAGATGCAGATTTTAAGGCTTCCAGGCGGGTTCTGATGTACTCAAGATGTTTCTCTTTTGGGATCCGGCATTCCTTGACAGCATCAATTTCAAATACCTTTCCAATCCATCCGAATATAATCGGAAATTTCTCTTGTGTGAACATATCAACTCCCAAAGCCTCCTGCACGTTTCCAAACCAGAATACTAAAACACTGGCAACAATATCCAGATATCCGATGCTAGGACCTGAAAAATATTCCTTCCCTTGGAGCTCACTCTCTAGCAGTTTCAGCTGCTCAGTTATTTCATCAATGACCTGCTCTTTTTCCTTCCCTGAGGCGAAACTAACCTTCCTGGCTGTCATCAAAAGCTGCAAACAAATGACCCCAAAAACTGATTATATTCATTGTTTCAACAGAGAATTAAGAAAAGGTCGAGCTCAATATACCTTTTCATCTATAAACTTAGCCCAGAAGCGAGCCATGGCTCTGTCATAAGGATCTTGAGGCAAAATAGGATTGTTTGTCCAGGTCTCATCGATGTACTCCATAATGACTAATGATTCTGCTATTGGTTTTCCATTGTGGACAAGGACAGGAATTTTCTGATGAACCGGGTTATACTTGAGAAGCAAACAACTCTTGCTGGATAGGTCTTCTTCAACGTATTGGAATGGTATTCCTTTAAGTTTCAGGGCTAGTTCAACCCTGCGGCTATAAGGGCTTGCCCACATGCCAAAGAGCTTCA
This sequence comes from Theobroma umbraticum, assembly GCF_002168275.2. NCBI lineage: Eukaryota > Viridiplantae > Streptophyta > Magnoliopsida > Malvales > Malvaceae > Theobroma > Theobroma umbraticum. The sequence continues at coordinate 9,679,437 of NW_018397257.1, forward strand.
CTTCATCTTCATCAGCCATAGTTTGTTGCAGTTTTGAAGTGAAATTAGCTAAAACTGGTTTCCTTCTTATAGCTGTCGCAATTCCAACATTCCTTTCACATGAAGAGATCATCACATGAATCTCAGCCATCCAAAAAGCTGACAGTTCAACCACTAGAACCTCAGCCCCTTGAATTGCACAATGCAGTCTAAGTGGATGACATTGAAAAACAGGAAAAATTAATAGCACTATTTGTATACTCTATTTTTGGATTAGCTTGGACAATATCAGCCATTTCTAAATTTATATTATATACATATGTCTACTTGAAGTCTATATTTCCATGATTGGCGGCACAATTAACGATGGTGGCTGTGGCTCATTGGCTCCGATTCTTTGGTTGGAGGCTGAGGCTGATTTCTAGTTAGCTCTCAATTTTCAATGTAATCCTGATATAGTTTAAACTAACTCCACAAACCAATTTATATATTTGTCAATCTTTTAACAATAAATAAAAATCAACTTTATGTTCGGATCACTCAACTTATAATCAATATTCAACTAATATATGCAATTTGTACTTTCTTTGGACATCGCATAAAAAGCTAACTTAATGTAATTTGTATTTGAGATAACTATAATTATTCAAGTTTAACACAACTGCTCTAGTAACTTTTCTAACCTAATGTGAGATGGGGTGTAAAAACTCACTCACTCACTCAAATCCTTCTCCGGATTAAGACCTCACTAACATAATGTCAAAACTCACAACAACTTAGTACATTCTTTAATAACAATTCAAGTTTAAATACTATTGACCTAATAATTTTTCGAACCTAAATCACGTGATTTTAAAAGCTTAAACTCAATTAATTAATAGTAATTGATTTAAATCTTACATAAATCTTAACAATTACATTCATATATGATACAATATATATCGTATAAACTATATTATAACATAATTTAAAAAAACTGTAATTATAGTTTGATCTAACTTGTATACTTGCTTTTCTACTATAAAGCTTCCGTTGTACTAGTACATTTGTCTTATCCCAAACCAATAATCCAAAACCTACCAATCAACTACTCATTCTTTAAGTCTATGCAAAATAATGAAAATACAATAAAGCATCGTCAGTAAATAAAATTTCAGTAATATTAACAAGGTCGTTGTAGTATAGTGGTAAGTATTCCCGCCTGTCACGCGGGTGACCCGGGTTCGATCCCCGGCAACGGCGGTATGTTTTTCCTTTTCTTAATAGCTGCAAATACCTTTCCGTGGCGGGAAATCCACGCTAACAGAAAAACAAACCCAAAAGTTTTCTCTACTTTTTCTTCAATTCTTATTTCAATCTGCAAAGCAACCGTCAGTTCCCATTCCAAAACCCCCCAATTTGCTACCCCGAGAACATGTTTCCGCTTAAATTTCTCTTTTCTCCTCCACGTTCCTCCGCCCCATTACCGCCGACGACATACACAGTCCGCCGCCGCATGATCAGCAGCACCACCATCCACATAATGGCACTAGACGGGATAGTTAACGTCAACTCACTCTTCACCTTCGCTTTATTCCTTGGCCTTGCATGGTACCCCACCCCCACCCTCATAGACCCCAGCTCCCCCGCCTGTGCCGCTGACTCCAACGTCGCCGAGAATCTCATTGCATGCCACGTGTACTCATTCAGCTCCTTCCTCTTCTCTAGCCTCATTGCATCAGCCATCAAACAAGCCATAAAAATAAGCAAAGATAGCAAAGACGTAACAGGGCATGGAGTTGGCGCCAGTCTTGGGGATGTGAACTTCGTGGCTGAGGGTTGGGATGTTGGTTTCGGGTTTTGGTTCGGTTTTTGGATGTGGGTTTCTGATGATAGCTCTGGTGGCTATGGTTCAGATTAAGTTGGGGACTCTGAGTTGTGGGAGTCTTTACACTTTCGCTGCTATTGGTCCTTTGGTAGTTTTGGTCCCTTTGGCTCTGCTTATCTACATTTCTCTTGTGATTTATGCCTTTACTCGCTAAAAATGAGTATATCTATAAAGACTATGGAATTCTTTGTTCTCCATATTTTGTTTTCATAATTTGGATGATTACATGATTTTGCTTGTCTTGGATTCAATGCCACCAGAGATGAATTTTTGCTACTAATCAAACATTTCAGCTATAAAACTATGTACTTTAACATGGAAATTCAACTACTTTAATTATATATAAACTATCAAGTGTCTCTGATGTCTCTTACTAATTTATTTCCAAGTTTGACACTCCTGGGATGATCTACTGGTTTAGATGCATACTTTGGTAATATTTTAAGTGAGTGGTGTTGGGACTAGTGCACTGTGCTTGGTTTTCTTAATTAAAACTGCACAGCTTTGAGCAGTTGGAGTTGCAATGTCTGCAGATACCCTTTTTGCTAATATAGTAATCAGAGAACTTAGAAATCAGGGTAAATAAATGCAATTATCCCCATCAAGTCAATTTATTTTTCAATTCTAAGGCTGATGTATTTAGTCTTAAAAAGCTGTCCACGGGAAATGGCTCATTTCCTGGATTCTGCTTCTCTTATGCTAGTAAAGGCCCATGTGCCAGTAACTTGAGACAGAAACTTTGTCTAATAACTTGTTCAAACTTATCCTCAAGATTTCTAGATTGATGTGATGCATCTTGATTCAAAAGGTTTTTGCTAGGGGAAATTTGGGTCAAAGTTTTCATCTGATCAAGTAAGTCTCTCAGTTTCATGGCAAACGATCAGATTACTGCAATCTTCAGGTTCCATTATTTCTGCTGCATAATTGCAATTCTTTCTGCATTTTCTTTCATCTCAATCTTTTTTTGGTGTCATTTTTCCAGCAATTGCTATTCCATAAACCAAATAATGATGCAGAATCCAAAGGAAGACATTGACTTACTTACATTCCCTTCTGCCTGGAATCATCTTTCTTTCCCTTCTGAACCTCCTCCTAAACTTCTTAAAATTGCCCTTTTTGTCAAGAAATGGCCTCATAAGTCTCATGCAGGAGGGCTTGAAAGGCATGCCTTGACTCTACACCTTGCCCTTGCAAAAAGGGGCCATGAGCTGCACATTTTCACTACTTCTTCACCAAATTCCTCCTTCCAAGATATCCAATTAGCAATTTATTTTTCATCTTTCAAAGCCAACAGGTGCTGGTTATTCTGGAGCAGGCCGTCGTCTGGAAGCAGTTTCAAACTCAAAATTCCACCAGAAGACCATTTGATGTGATCCACACAGAAAGCGTTGGACTGTTGCATACTCGAGCAAAGAACCTGACAAATCTAGCTGTTACATGGCATGGGATTGCATATGAAACCATTCATTCGGATATCATTCAAGAGCTTCTGCGGACTCCTGAAGAACAGCAGGCTTATGTGCTGACTGAAAGAGCTAAGAAGGTTGTTGAAGAGGTGAGATTTTTTCCAAGATATTCTCACCATGTTGCTACGAGTGACCATGCCGGAGATGTCCTGAAACGGATTTACATGATCCCAGAAGAAAGAGTCCACATCATTCTTAATGGAGTAGATCAGGAGATCTTCAAACCTGATTTCTCTCAAGGAAATGATTTTAAAGGGAAGTTTGGCATCTCAAAAAGTAGATCTTTGATTTTGGGAATGGCTGGGAGGTTGGTAAAAGATAAAGGGCACCCTTTAATTTTTGAAGCTTTGAAGCAAATATTTATGGAAAATGAAAAATTCCGAGAAACTGTTATTGTTCTTGTTGCTGGTGATGGGCCTTGGGGTGCTAGATACAGAGATCTTGGGGCCAACATACTTGTTTTGGGTCCATTGGAACAAGCTCAATTAGCAAATTTCTATAATGCAATAGATATTTTCGTGAATCCAACTCTCCGAGCTCAGGGACTAGATCATACTTTGTTAGAAGCAATACTCACTGGGAAACCAGTAATAGCTACAAGACTTGCCAGCATCACGGGGTCAGTAATTGTCGGACGAGAAATGGGTTACACTTTCCTCCTACTGTTGCCTCCTTGAAAAGGCTCTCTATAGGGTTTGGAATGATGAAGAGAGGTTTTGCAGGAAGAAAGGCAAGGTTGCTAGGGAAAGAGGGTTGCAATTGTTCACTGCCACGAAAATGGCAGCTGCATATGAAAGACTGTTTCTCTGCATATTAAAGGAAAAATATTGCAAATACCAAAATCCGTTTAATTAACCTTGCAATGTTAGTTTGATATTCAAGTTTGTGACAGCATGTGGTGCAAGAATCAATTAGATTATCCTTGAGGCTGTATCTCTTATAAGACTTGGTGAAGTTCTTTGATCTCTATCTCATTGATAGTCCTGACTGTCCAGAGACATGCAAGAAGAGTTGTACAACACATCTTTCGGCACTAGCAGCACCAGATGAAGAAATAAAGTTCCTGTTTAAGAAAGTGGAAAAGAACCCAACTACTTCATTGCCTGAAGCCTGCTATATCCAAGGATTTCCAGGACGAAGGCAAAGGTATCACTAATCACTCCAAGTCTTGATTTTTTAAGGTTGCTGATATGGAGTTAATTTACACATTTTATGGAAAATTTTCAATCAACCTTTTTTAATTTTGAATTTATGTGCTATAATCTCTTTCAACCAGACTTATATGAAGATGGCATGGCACGGACATAGTGCACTTACTATTGGCAGCCAGATGACAGATTACATCTATAGAGTCTTGGTTAATTTAGGAAAGATATGCAAGTCAAATGGTATGCGATAGGCATTACATATTTCATTGAATATATCTTAAGAAACATGGGATATCTCATATCTGCACTTGGAACCATGTGCTTTTGCAGCCAAACATAGCAGAAGAAATAGCTTTCCTGCTCACTGTCACTGCCACTGGAAGCTCTGTTCATGTTCTATTTCCACTTCACTGATATTGGATTTAATTTTATTTTCCTTGAAAAGGGCAATCCTTATGAATGAACAGTCCAAAAGGATACTGCTTGTACTTTTAATTTTTTGTTGTGTAACTTTCATACATAGCAAAGAGACGGCATTTGGATACACAATCTCGAGCATTCATATTGACACTTAAAAGGGAAAGCCTAAATTATCTATTCATTCTCAGCCTTTCACACATTAGGGAGGGAAAAGGAGCATCTAAACATTTTCCACTCTCCTCTGCCTAAGAAAACTTATCCCAGAGCTAAGACTATGATGTAGTGAAGAAATTCTCAAACATCATTTCCAGATAGAATTATGAAAAGGATATCACATTACAGAAAAGATTTGAGATCCCTAGTGGGCTCTGTCAATGTCAGGAACTTATTTATATTTCTTGTCTTCCATGATTATTTGTTTGCTATATGAATTCCTGCAAAATGTCAAGAATAAGGAAGATCATATAATAAACCAAACAGTTAATTCTTCAGAGAAGTTTCTTCATAGAAATATAACAGCTGCCATTTCTTTTGTCTTGGGATAACAAGTACAAATTTCTTCACCAGTCACATTTCATGAGTTTGGCCATTTTCATTTTTGCTGGTTTCTTGGTTAAGTAAGAAAACTAGTTAAATTTTGTAAATGAAAATACCTTGGAAAACTGATGGAGAATCCATATGCACTAGAAGCGCGGGCTCTAATAATAAAGAGAACCTGCAGAAATCCCAAGTCAAGTTTTGAGTCTTAGTACGGTCAAAATTCATATAGTTGCATTGAGGTATCTACTTGCAGCTTCATCTATAACATCAGTACCTTGCCACCAGTTTCCTCTAGAAGCATCCTGTGAATTGTTTCCATTAGGATCATCTTCACCTCCATCTTTCTTAAACTATTCATTCATAAAAGATATAGTACAGTTACTTTAATACATCTGAAAAATAATATTTATAGTATAATAACTTTCATTCATCTATCACAAAGCAGTTTTTGTATCAGAGATCAACCAGTCAGGACTCACAATAGGGTACGACGTAGAAGTCTGAGTACTTGAAGAACGGGAATATATGTCTTGGCCACCATAGTAAAGAGATGAACTTAAATGGCATGGTTCTGCCCTTTCTTCCTGAAAAACAGAGTTCCTCTCCTTGTTGGGTGTGTTATAGGTTGCACCCTCAGCAAGTGGAGCTACATTAAATGGGAAAAACGGAAACAAGAATCAGAAAATAATATTAGAAACTAGTTTTACATTGTCAAATAAGGTAAGAAGTACTAAATTTTTCACCAAAAGACGATAGGATTATTGAAGAATGAGGGAAATCATACTATTAACAGTCCATGAAACACTGCTTCCAGGGAAGCAGCAACACGGAAGTAGTAGTTTAAAGAAAAATGTATAATAGGTCCTCACGTGACTCTTACTGAATACAGAAAAATTCTGAGGATATGCTCCTATTGACACAAAAGTACTTGAGTTGACAAGCAAATAGACTTGGAATTTGTTTTCCCCAATGCTGCACAGTTCAAGCAATATGGAAGGTCTCCACCTGATGGGAGAAATGGACTGAAATTATAAGAATATGAAGTATCCTGATCAATAACCTTGCATTCCATGTCTCCAAGCTGAACCTTCTAAAGGCTGATTTGGCCAAGATTCTAACACCTTAAAGCTTGAGGAGTTCCTCCCTCCCGCCTGAAATTTCAAATAAAGAAAAGTTACCTATCAGACTAGGAACCTGATTAAAGAAAACTCGTCCATGGTTTCCACTAGAAAAATACTTTTCACATACAAAAAAACATGCCATTCCTCTTTTATGCTCTTGTATTCCAGAACAGAAGATTTACATACGATCAGAATGAAGAGGCCTAATAACATAGGAAACAGTCACTCCATCATTAAATCAGAACTAGAACTTTCAGCCTTTGATTGAAATTCTGAATTGCAGAAGATTTTACCATGTGGGACATTTCAGCTTCAGTTCAAGAGTTCCGGCTTAGAAGTCATATTTCAGAGCTATTCAGACGAAAACTAACCTTTTCAAATTTTCCTGAACTTCTTAACCAATACTATATCCAATAATACTAACATAAACAATGAACTAAAACGTCACTTATGAACTAAAGTATGTCCAATCAGCAGAATCAAATACATAAAAAAGAGAAGCAAGAAAGGAAGAGTTTTAAATTTGGATGACAGCAAGAAAAGATATCCATAGTAAATGCAGCCACCAGTATGAAACAGTGTATATACCACGGATGGAGGTGGAAAAATGGAACTGAATATCCCTTTCGACGTTGATGATGATGACTCCTTGGAGCCAAACAGATCAGCAGTGAATGAGGAAGAAGAACCAACTTGCCTCTTACTCTCCATTTTCCTTTTCTTGGTTGTCAAACAAACCGCAGAAGAACTGAATTCCCAAGTAAGAACTAATCAAATTCTGTGTACAGACACTTTATAAGAAAGACCACCCCAGTTGGAAAAATAAAGAAAAACCAGATAAGATTTGCAGAGAAGATACAAAGGGAAAACAGAAGTGCACGTGAAGATCACAGTATATGGGGAGGATGTATCTCAAACTGTCTCAGTAACCATCTAATATATATTAAAAATGCTAAACAAGACGCCATTTGCAGGTGCAGCCCATGTGCCCCATCATCATCATCATCATCATCATAAAAAAGGTGTTCTATGACTATATTTTATGGTAAACTTTTCTCTCTTTCTGCCTTTCTTTTTTTTCTCTCTCTCTCTCTTTTCCTTTTAAAATCAAAGATTTAAAGGAATTTTTCTCTGCAACTTCCTTTCATTCACATTGGTTCTCTGCATATAATGTCAATCTTACTTTTTTCTCAACTAAACATAACGGATAAGTGCCACGAGGGGTCCATTTGGCATCCCAAGTGGCGTACCATTTACTGCCATCTGTCCTCTAATGGATAAATGCACCCTCTCCTGGCTCCATGGGGTCAAAAAAGAAAAAAACCCCTTCAAGTTCACTATATCGTGACCTTTTCCCTTCCTTGGCTAATGATCCTCCATGGGAATGATTTTCTTTAGATATAGCTTCAATGGGGTTTGAGTGAAAGAGAGATTTGGAGAAATCTCTATTCCCTTTGATCCCACAACAAGTTAACTAGATAAGGTTGTTTCCCCACTGAAACCTTTATCTATATGTGCCCCTAACAGTTGACCCTAACCATGTTTTTTAAATATCATAGTTGATACTAAAATACCATTTATATACGTGAAGCTACCTAACTGATCAATTTGTTTGTATTTTGTCATGGAGAAGGTACTAAATGCATGATCAAATACCCTTTACTGATCTCTTTTGCTTTCATTTTTTTGTTGTCTATCACTAAACGGTCAATGGTTCGGTTTTTCCATCAAGAACAGTATACCACTCTCCTATCCCACATTTAAACTTGCCCGAATTCCCACTGCTTTTTTCCAGGAATCGGTTTCCAATCGGGGTTTGATCATGTGAGGTGGGGTTCCAATTCCATATATTAATTATAAGCAACTAGCATCTTGTTTAAGAGCAAAAGTTAATCGGTACTGTTGTTAGTCTAAAATTGTGAATCAATCATTGAGACAAAGTTGGTGTCAGCTCACTCAATTGGATAGTGCTCGTTGACAACGTTTTCCTGGCAAATAACCTAGTAGTTGTGGTCATTTTCTCATGATTTCGCCTTGGCAAGTACGGCTAAGAGTGCATGCTGTGATTCTGTTTGATAATAAGAGCTTGAAATCTTAGGTCGGATCATGCTGAAAAGGATCATTGCCCCATTTGTACTCTCTCCTTACTAGTTTTTAATCCCGTATTTTTTAAGCTACATGAATTTTACTCGGAGTCCGTGGAATACATGCATATCAAATTTGTGAAGCCAATGATGAGTGAGACAAGTTGGCATGTCAAGATGTTATGAAAATTGATCCCATAAGTTCACCAAGATCGGCACCTTTTGTTTGGGAATCCATGATACTAGTGTTAATTACTACTTAATTAGTAGCTTGAAACGTACAAGTTCTGTTTTTGCTTGTACAAGTTTAAAATAATAGTTTCAGAATCCTAATCCTTCCTTTTTCTCCATCTCTTTTTCTGATTTTTTTTTTCTAAAAGCAAGGTTCATAGCAGAAAATGAATCTATGTACAGAGAACTGACTACAATACATGGACAAATTTGGGAAACTCTCAGATTCTCCGGATACGTCGATTAATGAACATAAAAAGACATAATAATTATAATAATAACCTATTGAAAAGGAAAGGGAAAAAGAACGTGAGCGGCAGGATTCGAACCTGCGCGGGCGAAGCCCACATGATTTCTAGTCATGCCCGATAACCACTCCGGCACGCCCACTTTGTTGTTGCGTTTGTCCTCAATTCACTTACTTTCGAGAATAATCAATGTGGTAATCAAAGAGAAATTTTATTCCTTTCTATCTGTTTATTTTACAGCAGTACAAGGATTTTACGGTCATTGGCTGTGTGATGAGATGCTGAAAAGGCATCATGGTTAAGGCAATCTGCTAGGATAAAGGTGGTCAAAAGAAAGAACCAATATCATGCAATCTTATCTATATTATCTTCCACGTGCATCCTCCCTTAAATTATGGACGAAATTAGACAGTGGATCATGCTTCAAGAATCTAATAAAACTACGGTTCTAAGTTGAAAGAACTCCTCAATGTGACTAACAAAATGTGGACTGTTCAAGCTCTGAACAGGAAAATCATATATCTGCAATATAGGTTCTCCAATGGAATAGCTCATTCCTGCTTCCTCTTCGAAAAACATTGCTGTCTTATCCTGTCAGTTTCTATCACACCTACGTGACTGAGATCAATCATTTGAACCCTGAAACCGATGAAGTTTAAATTAAAGGAGGAAATAGTTAGATAAAGCAAATGAGCACAATTCACTCTTATGCAAGTTTTGATCCATTGGTTTATTGCATTCATGGATTGAAAAAACTGCATTACTAGTTCTTTTCCATAAGCTTGATTGCATCAAGTAAGCAATTAACACCATTCAACTAACAAACCCATAAATGAAACATCACATGTTTTGGTTCTCACAAAAACAGATATAGATCAAGATAATCCATGAAAATTAATGCAGCCAAAAACTAAGACAGAGTCATTACAACAGAGTAATTGGCCTAATAAAACATTTAAGAACACATGAAGCACTTGTTCCACAGAGATGATGGGTGATGCCAAACAGATAGTTTCAAGTTGATAGTTTCACAGCTGACTTTTGTAATTAGGTGCTGTTTAAATCCATGGACAAGTTCTTGGATATATAACCCTTTTGTTAATGAAGAACCAAATTACACTAATTCCTTGTTACTAGTTATTGTTATTATTCTTTACCAAAAAAAAAAAGAAAGAAAAATAAAATTGAAAGAGCAAAGGTCACTAGCAAACCTCAGTATTTGCCAAAAATTTCTTCCGGAGGATCATAAGCATGTTTCTCTGGAAAGAGCTCCTCAAAATCTTTCTTGACCTTGTTCCTTAAAAGAGGGTGAGGCAGAAGCCCCTTCAACAAAATCCTAAATGGCAACTCCTCTGGTGGATCTGGAGACTTTATCATGTCCTCGTATATGTTCATCGCATCAGCAGGAGATCCATCCCTCAAGAAGCCCCTAATGATCTCGGTGTACGTCTGAGAATCAGGGAACAGCTCTTCCTTTCTCATACATTCCCATAACTTCATTGCTTCATCCATTTTCTTGCATCTCGCTAATGCAATAATTAAGTCCTTATACAAGTAGACATCAGGTTTATACCAGTCTTGCTTTTGTATCACCAGGAAAACCTGAAATTCAACAAGATACAAATATCAAGCAGAAGATATTATAACTCAGAAGACCTTATGTAGTTCATTAAAGGCTAAAGCTTATTATATAAAACCCCAAAAGACCCATACATTAGAGCTCTCCAAAAAATATCATTTCAATGCACAAAGCTGACTAATTCTCTTTTATCACTAGTAATACAAAAACCCATCAAAATTCTCAAGCTAACTACCAAGAAATCAATGCCCTCCAAAAAATAACATTTTTTTCAAGCATTTGATCAAACAAAACAAAAGCAATCTCATTTCACTCTTTAACTCAATCAAGAACACAGAAATCAAAAGATTAAGAACAACCCAATTGAGTAAACATTAAAAAGAATTAATAGAGTCAAAATGCGAGTACCTTTACCGCGAGAGAAGTCTCCTCTTGACGTTCAAGCTCTGTAAGAACCGCAATCAAATCCATTTTCAATAGCCTTAAAATATGCGTTTTGATAAATCTCTCAACTTTGTCATCATCATCCTTAAATCTCTTTAAACCCAATATTACAAAAAGTGCTTCTTTGCCAATCAGCTTTTTGCCTTTCCAAAGGGGACCCCTTGGCCTCCCATCATGATATTGCTTCAACCCTGAGATAGGTATATGGGAATTTGATTGTACATGTGGGATTCGAGGGTTTACCGGAAATGCGGACCCTGTTATGGGGCTGTTTGCGAGGTTCTGAAGGAGGATTGAAGTTAAAACTGGGCGCTTCGATTTTAAAACGACGCGAATTGCCATTAGAGCCGGAAGAACTCGAGAAAGGGTTTTAGTGGAGAAAAATGCTTCGAAGTCCAAGCCAGTGAGGAACGATGCGCTTCACATTGGGTATTGGGACTGGGCTCAATCTATGAATATTAAAAATTAAAAAATATTAATATATAAATTATATTTTTATAAATACACTTTTAATTTGAAGTCTTCTAATTTCACTCTCTATAAAATTGAAAATAGAATTCAAATACTAATATATAAATTACTTTTTGATAAATCTACTTTAATTTGAAATTTTTTAATTTTATTTTTTATAAAATTGTGAATTCATTAATATCATTAATTATATAAAATTCTAACTAAGTAATATAACAAGTAAAAATTCATGGCATCACTTATCTTAATGCGGGTTCGCCCCTTATGTATATCCCAGCAATAAGTATATTATACATGTTGTTGGTCAAGTAATTCATTTTACATTGTATAAAGAATAATATTTGATGATTACATTCTTCGTAGTCAAGTGTTCTTCAGTAATACAAGGTTTAACATCTGTAACAAGAATACAATCTGTGTTCTTCTGTTAGTCACTTGAGTTCCCTGCTGGTTAATGAATCCCAGATGTTAGTCAGAACTGAAATGCTTCCAACCTTTGTCTTTGAAGCATCGCAAAATTGTCAAAGGAACATCATATCTTTCTATCAGGGCTTCATTATACTACATAAAGATCAACCTGGCTAGAAGGTTCCCCAGGATTTGGGACTTGAATGTGAAATTCATAAAGGAATCATTATTACAAGGCATTGGAGATCGACATGATGACAAGCAGACAAGAACTTAGATCAAACATTTGATCTAAAACCCGGGTATGTATGTACAACAATTGGACTTCTCAGAGTATGCGTGCCATCCGACCAGATCAATGTTGTAGACCAGAGAATGGCTTTTTAAATCTCCTCCACTAACAGTCACATTAAAGGATTTCGTCTCATTCAATGCCTTAAAGGAGAGAATTTCAGGAACCACTGTAACTTCAAGTTTGGGTTTGGAGACACTTCTGCCTTGTAAGTAGAGTTTGCAAGACCAACATTTTTTGCTGTTCTATGGAAAGTAACTGTGAAAGACTTTTTAGTTGGAACTGAAGCTGTCAGTGAAGGATAATTCAGATCCTTAGGTGGTACATTTTCAGAACTTTTAGGACAAGAGCTGTTTTCCCCTGATACTAGTTTGACATTATCTGGACTATATCCCAAGCTGCACATCAATTTTATGTAGTCTTCCTTAAAAGCTTCATATACAAGCCCAGGATGAATGGCTTTAACTGGGTTGATATGTCCAGCACCATAAGCAACTTCACCATCTGGGTTCTTGGATTTATCCGTTGGCCAGGCTACCAGCAGAGGAAAATTTGATGGGATAGAAATATAGACTTAGCAAGACAAATTACTTAACCAAGCCAGCTATATTGAAACAGGGGTGTGATAACAAGAAGATTATACCAGTAGTCACGAGAGCAGATTGGACGGCCGAAGGAGACCGGTCAGAGTGAAATGTTTTAACATATGCGGCTACACCAGCAACATGAGGGCAAGCCATTGAAGTGCCAGACATTACATTATATTTGACATGCCTTTGGTCTCCAGATGTGCCGGTGGGTGGAGCAGCTGGTGAATATGCTCCTAAGATATCCACTCCCGGGGCAGTTATATCTGGCTGTGCAGAATGAAGAGCACTACATGAGCAAAATGCAATAAAGAAAATGTTTGCAGAAAGGAGAGAACTGAGTGTTATTGGAAATGCATACCTTCAGACTATCTGGCGCAATAAAATTTGGCCCAAGTGAAGAGAATTGAGCAACCACAGGAGCGTACAGATCTTCAATGCTTTGACTTTTTAATATTTCTGCCACAGGATTTCTACAATACAAGACATGGAAATCGGATCATTCAACTAAGCATGAAAGGGCTGCAGCACACCCTAAAACACATTGTAAAATGCCACATAATTGGTGGAATTCATGTAGATTCTATTGTTTAAAGCAGCAATAGGTAAGGCCATAACAAAAGAAACATTATCATAGGGATCATTTAGCACAATTGAACCAGCAGCACCAGCATAGTGAGCTTTGAAATTGCCTGCCAATTGATCACACAGTCTAATCTTTCCTTTCACTACACTACTGTCTGCACATGTTTCAAAACACATCCTGTAAGGGAAAACCGCAATAGAACTTTGTGGTTATTTTACTGAATCTTTAAATGGACAGATTGAAATCAAAATGTTTGTCAAGTTGAACCAACCCAGGATTGAAATCGGTACAGCTTCTTGAAACATCACGTCCATATACTATAGGCAGCTTTGTTCCGGTGGAAGTGAAGGGATTAACTGAAAACCCCTGTTTGAACAAAGATAATCACTAGAATATTGAGCAAAGATACATGTTATGATAACTCTCTGCATATATCTGCTAGAATCATAAAGCATATGCACAAGAATACAAAATGTATGGTAATAAAGAAACAAGATTGAGCTCATGATACTTATAGTTAGGGTCTTGCCATTCCCAAGAACAACCTTGTCAATGAATTTTCAATCTGTGGTACTTGCTGCTACAGCAAGCATCCATGGTGCTACACTTGACACCCCAAGTGTTCCTGATGCACCATTATTGCCTGCAGAATTCACGGTAAGTATTCCTTTCTCCATCGCATGAAAAGAACCAATGCCTGCCATATCATCAAAAAAATCAACTGCTTCATTTGCACCTAATGTCACCGTTAAAATATCAACTCCATCAGCAATAGCATCATCAAAAGCTGCCAAGACATCCACTGACTCACACTGGCCATTTTGATTACAGACTTTATATGCAGCAATCCTTGCAGAGGGAACCCCTCCTCTTGCAGTACCTTGTTCAAATCCAAAGAAACGAACATCCTTTACCTTTTACCGGCTGCTGTAGATGCAGAATGGCTTCTATGACCCACCTCATCTCTTGCAGACCCCTCTGAAGATGGTTGTGACTGGTAAAATCGAGCTCCAATAATCTTGCTGCAGGACAAAGCATGCTCAGTAAGATCATAGCATTTTAAGCATCAACACTATGAAATATTTATCACTTAATATGACATGAAAATATAAGATAATTATGCCAGCTTTTTAAGACCCTGAAGGGAATAACCTTACAAAGTGAGAAATACGGGACATTTACTTGTTATAAGTGAAATTGTTGCCACATAAGCAAACACCCTTCCATTTTTTAGGAGCTGGACCAAAACCTTCATCACTGAAGCTTGGTGACTCAGGCTAGATTCCAGTGTCAATGACACCAATAATAACATTACTCTCAAGGGCCGGATTGTGCCTAACAGTATTATTAAAACCCATGAAATCCCAAGAACTTGTTATATGAAGGTGGAGAATTCAGTTAGGAAAGATGGAGACCACTTCTTTCATGCCTGCATACATCATAGCAGTTTTTCCTTAAACAGGCCTTATAATCCATTTTAATAGAAACACTGTACCATTTACAGGCCAGTTCTTTTGCCTCCTCGTCAGTAAGCTTGGCAGCAAATCCATAGAACTCCTTCTGTAACTTCTGATAAAGGAATCCGCACCAGAACTGAAGAGAAAAAAAATTTTGAAAAGATATTTTTAATGGAATGGTCAAGTAAGAGTTAAGACTGATCCCTCAAGCCAGAAACGAAAAATTACCTTTCCTTGATAACTTGTTGAAGTATACTATGATGGTTAGAAGTTGGTAAATATTCTCCCTCAGGAAGTGATCCCATATAAACAATGTAGAACTACATATGATCATTATCTTCATCAACTACAATCACAGGTCACCATTCATCACAGATAAATTCATTGTTAACAACTTTATATAATATTAGAAGATACAAAGAGTACTTGCCTTTCTATCATCGTAGTGGCTGTGGATGAAAGGCTCATGCCAAGCATGAGGATGAAGGAAATGTCAAGAGACAGCTGGAACCTGCAATTGGCCATTGTTTATCTATGCACAATATTGCAGATTGGTTGATGTTTTTTTCGTATGGGATTCAGGACATAGTTCTGGTATTTAATATCCCATATTTCTACCTTGATATCCAACTTATCTTAAGAACCACAGCCAAGTATTAAGAATATATACACTGGATGCTTAAGGGGAATTTATGGCCATTGAAGGAATAAAATGTCCTTCCATATAAGTAAAAGAAAATTGGAAAACTAGATGAATTTCGGTTCTTGTAACAGCTAGCTCTCCATCCAAAGCTAACAAAGGGGCCAAAATCATTGAAGTAATTTCAAAGATCTGCTGCCATAAATGGCCAAAAAATTGCAGGTAAAAAGATATGAAAATTCGTTTCCACAGCAGTCACTTGTGAATGTTCAAATAAAGAATTATTTGATTAATTCCCTTACAACCAAATCCAGTCTTTAACTCTTTTTAACTGTAATAATGCAACACCCTCCTTGAACCATATCAAGTCATTCCCCCTGCTTCCTCTGAGTAGTCATACTTTCCTCCAATTACTACATTTTCATAGGATAAGCACATACTGGAACATTATATTCCAACATAGACCAGTCAGATTTTTATGTCACGGCAAGCAATGAAACAAAAGAGTGAAGAGCAGGCAGCAGATGTGAAATAAAGACATAAATTAATTACAAAGCTATGAAAAATCCATTTAAGGTTCCTTTGTTAATGACAAATCATGGGTTTCGATATATTCTTTATTTGGTATCCTTGTGAATGACAACTCATTTTTGGCTTTACCAAAAGCTTTGTTGTTGAAGATGCTGCCAGAATGGCGGCAAACTTAAAATGCAATAAGAAACACAGCCAAACTAGTTTCGATCACCTTAGCATAAACCCCAATGCAAAAGTAGCTTAAATGGACTAGCATCCAAATCTTGACCCAAAATTAAAACGCCCAACTAGTTCAGATTCCAAGACAATTAGACAAAACTAGTGTGACTTAGATCACCATTTGATGAGAGAAAGAGAAAGTTCTGCATTTAATATAGAATGGACAGACAGGGACAGCCATTTGACAACTTTTTACCGTCATAACTTTGTCATCAACGATGCTACACCAAAAGTGTTTTTTAAGGAGATAGCTGAAGCTGCTAAACTTGTTTCATTCGTACATTCACACAGCGGTAGGACAGAGATGGAAAAGCAAAGACAGAGGCGTTGCCGGGTTGTACTTCTTCCATTGCCATTCCAAGGACACATAAATCCGATGCTTCAGCTTGGATCCGTTCTTCTCTCTAAGGGCTTCTCCATCACAGTTATTCACACTGCTTTCAACTCCCCTGACCCCTCAAACCATCCTGAATTTCATTTCGTATCCATACCTGATAACTTATCTGATCAAGTCATCTCTTCTGGCAATTTAGTACTTCTTATATCAGTTCTTAACGTGAATTGCCAAGTGCCCTTCCAGGAATGTTTGGTTCGGGTAGTGGAACAACAGGACGAACAAGAAGAGATTGCTTGCATTATCTATGATGAGTTAATGTACTTCTCTGAAGCAGCAGCAAAGAATGTGAAGCTGCCAAGTATTATCTTTCGCACCACCAGTGTTTCAACATATATTTCTCGTAGTGCGATTCTCCAACTCAAAGCAGAAGGTATTCTTAGTTTGCAAGGTACGTATGTTTAGCTACAGCATCTGCAACTGTCAGTGGATTTTGAATGAAAGATTCCACTATACCATATTACCAACTTGAATTCCTAGTGTGCTTAGTTCTGTTTATTGCCTGGTACTATTTTCTCCAGCCATGCTGCATTTGGGAGGGAGAACCAATATTTTGAGGCTCCCGATCTAGACCGTAGCATGTTTGATCCTGGATTAGAATCACTGATACTAGAAAATTAAATTTTTTAACATAGGTTCAACATCGCAAGACTTGGTGCCTGGGCTTCATCCCCTCAGATTCAGGGATTTGCCTGTTTCCAAATTCGGAATTCCAGAAAATTTCCTGCAGTTGATATCTAAGATGAGCAAGACAAGAACATCTTCAGCTGTTATCTGGAACACTATTGATGTCCTTGAACAGTCATCACTTCGAAAGCTCCAAAAACAATGCCAAGTTCCAATATTTCCTATCGGTCCTTTGCACAAGGTCTCTCCAGCCTCCTCAAGCAGCTTGCTAAAGGAGGACACCGGCTGCATTACATGGCTTGACAAGCAAATTAAGAACTCAGTTCTGTATATAAGCTTGGGGAGTGTAGCATCCATAGACAAGAACGAGTTAGTTGAAATGGCTTGGGGTTTAGCCAACAGCAAGCAGCCATTCTTGTGGGTTGTTAGGCCTGGGTTAGTTGACGATCTGGAATGGAACAAGCTGTTGCCTGAGGGTTTCATAGAAACTGTAGGAGAAAATGGCTGTATTGTAAAATGGGCACCCCAAAAGGAGGTATTAGCACATGGTGCTGTGGGAGGGTTTTGGACCCATTGCGGTTGGAATTCAACACTGGAAAGCATATCAGAAGGGGTTCCAATGATCTGCAGACCATGTTTTGCCGATCAGAGGGTCAATGCAAGGTTTGTCAGTCACGAATGGAGGGCCGGTTTACAATTGGAGAATATGTTTGAGAGAGGAGAGATAGAGAGAGATATCAGGAGCCTAATGGCGGAAAAAGAAGGGGAAGAAATGAGGCAGAGGGCTTGGAATTTGAAGGAGATGGTTGAACTCTGCTTAAGAGAAGGTGGCTCTTCCTACGTTTCCTTGAATCAGTTAGTCGAGCTAATCACATCATTTTGATCACAGAGCTGGCATTGTTATGGCCACAGCTAGCATCCTTCTGAGCTAAAATCTAGAGATGAAATTTTTGGAAACTTGTAAAAGGTTCCTAAATTACAACTTGTGGGCGAACAAAAGTTAAACATATCCGCCCAATTAGCAGCATTTACTTGCATATCCAGGCACATTAACACCATAGCTTGGGAGAATTTGGCTGGTTTTAATAAGCCAAAAGCAATTAATCAGGAAATTGGCCAGCCCTTTCAACAAATATTATCAGCAATACAAATATCATTCACCAAATCCAATAAAGAAGGTCTTGTTATATCTTATGGTAAAAATACGAGGTTACAAGAGTGCAGAGGAAGATATATCCATGCACATACAATTAGTCCATAACAGTCACATCTTAAGATTGTGCTCAAGTTAATTTGGTGTACGGTAGCAATTATACATCCTGCAATAACTGCATTCATTTGCCTACACAAGTCTGTGTTCTAAGTTAACACAACCACATGAGGAAATTGTAAATACACCACTTAGCAGTGGAGAAGAGAGCTAAAATGCATGGCACAGATACTCTTCTTGAGCAACAATATGTCCCTGGAGTAATTCTGCAGCGTAGATGCAAAAGAGAAAAATGGTTACATTGACAGTGACACTAATTACCATATCATTGGAAAAACTAGGGGGAAAAAAAGGAAATATCAATGCATTCCAAAAACCAAAGACAGATATAAACCAAACAATGAAAAGAGATAGTATTTGTGTGGCAAAAGGCTTTACAGTTTTAAACAGGGCACATAACCCAAGAAGCAAGGAAACTAATTGGCTCAAGTATGGAGATAATTAGCAGCCATCATCAGCTCTAGAGTCAGTTCAGGTTCAATGTAGAACTCAGTCTCTTTACCCCTGACCAAATAGTAACATTCGGATCAATGTAAAGGAAAATAGGGAGAGCTCATAAACATAACTCGAAGTTCAAATATATAAAAACAGAGGTGATTGAAGCAATCAACGAAAGCAAACAAGTCCATTCATAGGTCTTGCAGAACAAAATAAGTTGGTTAGTTTGAGAAATTGTATAGTTATTAAAAGTTCATACTGCATAAAAATGGCAAATAGCACTGATTAGTG
>NW_018397257.1:9698877-9734495 GCF_002168275.2 Theobroma umbraticum
GCCCCCCTCCCAGTCATAAGAAACCGATCGAAACCGACCGAAACCGACTGAAACCGACATTCAAAAAAACCGACCGAAACCGATTTTATACTATGACGGTTCGGTCGGTTATATCCCAAAAATTTTTAATCAATTTTTCGTCAAAACCGACCGAAAACCGATCGAACCGACCAATGCTCACCCCTAGCATCTTGTGTGGTGCCTATTGTGTTCTATGCTCATCATTCATCATTATCATGAAATGATGATACTTCCATATTTATTTTGTTTAATTAATTAGTAGTATCTCCATGATCCAAAGTTGCAAATTAATTGCTTTTGTTATATTTTGATATTTTGGATTTTCTATAAAATCATTTAGGTTTTATGTCACGTTATTTGAAAATCCAATTATATTTTATAATATTTCAAGATTTTTAGAGTTTATAATAAGTCTTGAATACTTTTGAATTAAAAATTGTTGAAATTATATGTCATCAACCACTCTTGGAATTACTCATTAAAAATAATTGAGTTTGATGCCACGTGTCAATCTATTGCAAAATTGTAAGTTCAAATTGAGGTATGATTTATGTTGCCTTAAATTCATTAAAAATATATAAAAATGTCCTCAAATCATTTTTTATATAAAAATAATATTAAATTGGAATATATATTGGTCCAAATTATGTCAATTTTATCAAAGATGAGCTAAGTGATGGGAGAATACAAATTTGAAAGGTTTTCTTAAATTAATAATAAGAAAATTAAAAGTCAATATTTTCAATCTCTAAATTTTGAATTTGAATATCAAATAAAAAATGGTTATTCTCATTATAAAACTCCAAATTGAAATAAAAAAAAGATACTAATAAAAGTTTATGTTGAAATATTAGATTTTAGCTAATATGTAAGTTTATTCTGATTGTAGTTGCCTTTAAGAAAGGCCTTCCCATATGTGAGTGATGAAATTAACTTGTTATTTGAAACTAGAAGCATAATATTATTAGCTTCTAATTATGGTATTAATTTCGTGGATTATCACGCAAATAGATGCATGCTTACATCAATGAAAATTAAGTTAGCTCTTTAAACTTTATACTTATGTGTCAACATCATTTCATTAATTGTGATTACAAGTAGCTTTTAAGATCAAATAAAAAATATTAGGATTATTGATTAAATAGTTATTAATATAATAATTTTTTATAAATACTTTAAAAAGTTGTTAAAGTATTTTTAAAAAATCAAATACATTTTTATTTTTTATTATATTCAATTAAACACTTGTATTTTTTATTTTAGACTAATATATAAGTTTTTATAATTAATAATTAATTAAATATTATTAATCAAAATAACACTTATTATTTTTATACTTACGTGACTATAACATGGAAGGTCAAAAGTTCATATGGACATGTCACCATGACACATTAACATACTAGAGTACTATTTAATATAACATGTTGACATGTCATATTAGTACCATACATAAAAAATAATAAATTATATTTTGATTAATAATGCTTAATCAATGGTTAGTCATAAAACTTATTTAATTTAAAATTAAAATATAAAATATTAATTAAATACAATAAAAAACTTTTACTTGAATTTTTTAAATAATTTATAAATTTTTAATGAAATGACAAAAGAATCTTAATGCCATTCATCACATGATTTAAATAACCCATGAATGAAATGAAACAAATATAAAAAATTTATGCAAGTGACATGATGACATGCAGAGCACCGATCTTTCAGCGTTGACCAAATACTATTTGATCAACATATTGGAACCGACTATGTTAGATCTAACGGCATTGAGAATAAAAAGCTATTTAGAAAATGTTGAAAGAGAGTAGATCTGACCGCACCGGATTGAAGCTCAAATAAAAGGAACAATTGCGGGGATCGGACGTTGGGGTGACACGGTAACATACATCCACTGGCACTGGCGAATCGCCCGCCTGCCTGCTCTGATTATTTCGACCTTTCCAAACTGTCCTTTTAACAAAAATGCCATTTGACGACACCGTTTTGAATCCTCCTCCCACCAAAAAACCAAAAACCGTAATAAGAAAAGGAAAATCTATATATTTATTCTGGTCGGTTTCAAAAATCAAAATCAAAAGCCCCCCCTCGGTCCCCTTCTCCACCTCTCTCCAATCGCCATCGTTTTTTCCGTTTCCTCTCATTTCATAACTCCTTTTTTCCTCTTTCCTTTATTTTATTTCTTTTGAATTTTTCAGTATAATTACGCCAAAATTATCAATTTTCCTTTTTCAGAATTTTCTCTTCTCGATCTATCCGCTTCGGGTAAGTCCAGTCGCTTCCAGATCTCTCTCTCTGTTTTTTTTTTTTTCATTTTTTTTGATCGTTGATTTTTGGATCTTGCAGGTTTGAGAGAGAAGAGATAAGACATAGTGAGAGAGAGAGAGGGGGAAATGGCGCATAGAGTAGATCACGAGTACGATTACCTTTTCAAGATCGTGTTGATTGGCGATTCTGGAGTTGGAAAATCGAATATTCTCTCTCGGTTCACCAGAAACGAGTTCTGTTTGGAATCTAAATCCACTATCGGCGTCGAGTTCGCTACCAGAACTCTCCAGGTTTTTCCATCTTTTCAATCAACTTGCTCTTTGTTGTTTTGTTTATTTTCTGTTGAAAGTATAATGGTTCTCGAAGTTTCTGTACTTTTACCTGAAAATTCTCTTCACTTTTCATGTTTTCAAGTGTGTTTGAACACTTCTGATCTGATTTAGTGTCGGGAAATCTTGCATGATTTAAGTTGACCGTGAAATCTTATGTTGATTATTAGATAATTATATGGTTTTAGCATGGAAGTTCATTTTGAATGATGTGTAGTGAGCTAAGAAAGAAATGGTTAGGTAGTGATGATCATCGAAGGGGCTTTCGCGTCATTTCCTCTTAAATCTTGAAATCATATAGTTGAGTTTGAGATGATTGTTCCATCTCTATTTTGAGTAACAAATTCTACATGTCACAAATGTTGAGGGTTGATCAATTCAAAGTCTTTTCGTGCTTTTATATTATTTATCAGGCTACTAGGCTCGAAGGACTAGAAGGCTTTTGTGTTTGTGAGAAAACAACCGTCTGTTTTTTTTTACCCCTCTGTTGGCAGATTATTTTATTGAATTGAAAAGGAAGTTATTTATTAATCCAAGCTGTATAGTGCTGTTTTGTTCCCATTTTTAATAATAGGGAGTATATTGTTGTTGTTTATGGGTCCATGATATAATAATTGAGTGTTTGAGGCTGCAAGAAGAACACTTTCTTGCTCTTGCCAGCCTGTCATATTCAATGTATTAGAACCTTCTTTGACCCTTTATCATTAGTAATCATGGTATTGGTAATGCAGTTTGGTAAATTGTTGGTTTGTGTTCTACCACTAATTTCTTTCTTTTTCTTTCTTTTTTTTTTCTAATGAAATAGGTGGAGGGAAAGACTGTTAAGGCACAGATATGGGATACGGCAGGTCAGGAGAGATATCGGGCTATCACTAGTGCTTACTACAGAGGAGCTGTTGGTGCACTTCTTGTCTATGACATAACCAAGAGGCAAACCTTTGATAATGTTCAAAGGTGGCTGCGTGAGTTGAGGGACCATGCGGATTCCAACATTGTCATCATGATGGCTGGAAATAAATCGGACTTGAATCATCTCAGAGCCGTCTCTGAGGAGGATGGTCATGCTCTGGCTGAGAAGGAAGGTCTTTCGTTTCTTGAGACGTCAGCACTGGAAGCAACCAACGTCGAGAAGGCATTCCAAACTATATTGAATGAGATCTACCATATCATAAGCAAAAAGGCGTTGGCAGCACAAGAAGCAGCTGCTAGTACTACAATTCCTGGCCAAGGAACCACCATAAATGTTGCTGATGCATCTGGGAACACTAAGAAAGGATGCTGTTCCACTTAAAAAAGTGATAGGTTATATTTTAGGAAGGGAAAATATTTGCTAGCAAGCAGGCCTTTTCGTTTTTTTTTTCTCTTTTATTTCTCCCTTTTCTTTTCTTTTTTCCCCACCCTTTTTCAATTTTTGGCTGAGAGAGACACATGTAGAATACTTATTTTTACTTAAATGAGTTGTGATAAGGAAGCTTGTGATATTTTAAACAACCATATTGGTGTTTGTAGGATGGAAAAGACCTGCTTTTCCTTCTGCTCATCTCTCAACATGTTTCCCTGAAAAAGTGGAAGTTGGAAAGGTTCGGTGGGAAGTTGCTATTACAAACAAAGAAGCTTAATTTGTTTTATGTGATTAACTCACTAACTTGTAATAAAAGCGTGTCCCCTTCTAAGACTTACTCTCCCTCATATTTTTCTTCAGGGCTGGGTCTGTCTGTTAGGACAATGTATGGCTTATTTCAACTTTCATGGTTGTGAGAACTGATTGACCTGGTCTCAATTGAGTAGCTGGTGAATCTCGTCCGCAGGTTACCTTGTCTGAATTGACTCGTTCAAATGAATCTAAAAGGGCCACAAAAGAAAAGGGTATTTAAAGCCCCATAAACTTGGTGGCTGTCTGACCAAAAAAAAAATGGGCACCATGGAGGTTGCTTCGTGATTGATATGTGCAGGTACAAATGGGGCGTAACCATCTCAGAACGTTCTATCCAATATCCTTGACAGAAAGGCTGATGGGGAATCAAACCAAATAGCCGATACGCATGCACATTGCAGGACAACCAAGTCTGGTTGCTCCAAGCCATCGGACGCGATAATATACCACTTATGCTGAAGAAACAGCAAAACTCAAGAATCTGGTATGTTTTTTAATCTACATTCTCAACACAGAGTATAGAGAAGTAAATATAAAGGTATCGGTTACCAAGATTTGTTGAGAAACTAGTAAAAGACTATTCGATTTGTATAGTAATGTGATAAATTTTGTATGTTTTTTCACAGTAATCCCTGATCTTGCTAAGAATTTCATTAGAGCTGGCTGCCGGCTCAGCTACCACATGGCAGGACAATACAAGTTTCCCAACGGTTATAGCCCATACATGGAGGTCGTGAATGTTTTGGACTCCCTTGATACCCTTGATACCACTTTCGAGTGTATCAATGTTAATGTCCTTCGGTGTCTTTTCCATCAATATGCCAAATATATCTCTAAGCATGGGTAGAGTGGCAGTCAGAGCAAAAGTAGAGAAGACAAGAGTACAGAGAAGATCGACCGCCAACCAGTGTGGTTTCATCCATATAACAGCTCCAGCAATCATCACCCCAACAGATTGAATTAGGTCAGCCATGACATGCAAGTAAGCTCCTTGGAGATTAATGTTCAATATCTTGGCCTTCTCTGGAGTTCTTGGCACCAGACTAGTCTCCTCTTCTTCAGCTGAATCACAAGGTTTCCCTCCCTCACGGTCATGATGATGGTGATGGTGGTGGTGATGATGATGATGTGTGTCCCCACAACCATCAAGAGTGTGATCATGACCCAGCCAAAGGACCATAACTAAGTTTATAATAAATCCAAATGCAGCAATTGCAAACATGAGTGCCCCATTTACCTTTCCATTTTTGTGGAGAATTCTGTCAAGTGCTTCATAAATTAAGAGTGCAGATATAAGCCATATGAGCTGCACAGAAAAAAAAGCACCCAGGACTTCAAGACGATTGTATCCAAAAGATTGGTATGAGGTTGCCTTCCATGCGGAAGCCCAGACTGTAAAAAGAGATATGGAGAATCCAGCAACATCAGTGAGCAAGTGGGCAGCATCCGTGATAACTGCAAGACTGTTGGCTTTTACTCCACCAGTAATCTCTACCACCATAACCATAAGATAGAACACAATGAGCCCAGAAAGTTTGGTTGCTGACTTCCGTCGTTGCTTTGATTCCAAAGTAGTGTTTTCTTGCCTGGAAAAGGCACAAACAGAGCAGCATTGTGAGTCTGGTGGCATTGAAATGATATTACTTCCTTCAGATACCATTGGCATCTCAATGCTCTTCTGATCCTGAGATCTCGAAATGGAGACTGCATCATATTCCATCTGCCTGGACAACAGGATCATTAATAAAGTCAAACAAACAAACAAGATGAGAGAGTAAGACCTTTATACAGAACCCACAATTTCAATCAAACTGCCAGATCAGGAGTTCAAGAGGTTAGGCTAGAAATGGCCATGTTTGATCAATTAAATTACCATGGTCAAGGGCATCAATAAACGCTTTGAGCATGAGATCAATTACATAAGTTTGGCAAATTTAAATTATAAAGCCATGGTGACTTAGCTTGTAATTTTTCATGAAATAGTAGTAGTTTTTAAAGTAGGAGCAGATGGACAATTGCTGCAGGCTTCAAGCACAACCAAAACTTTTAAATAAACAGGACCGAGCAATTTAAGATTTAATATAAATCATCCCATATCTCTTCCCAATGAAAAGGCATATAATACCTCACAAGCTAACTGAAAAATCTATGAATATCAAGATCCACCTGCAAAGGCATAAGGGATCAGCCATGCTGATCTATTCTCACCCTTCAAATCCTCCTCAAGCCACACCTTTTGAAGTACCATAATATAGCGATAGAACCACTGCAGAGGCCTATCAATTCCTCTCTTTATGCAGTCTTCATTTTTCAAACATAGCTAGCCAAGATTCCAAAGGTGAATTGTTGCTTTTAGTCCTAAATCCTGCCCAATATTTACTTTTCTGATGCCTCTGAACCTCAACTCACTCTTATTAACAGCATTCACGTTTCATAGTTTCAGCATATAAACACAAACCCCAGATAAACCCATATGGGCAGCACAAAACTTTTATGATCCTAACTACAATTCAAATGCATGAAAAGAATTAAAAAAACACCATATTTTCACCAGAAATCAAATACCCATTTCAGGAAATCCCATCAGAAACCCGAAACACACACAAAAAAAGAGAGCACAAAATAGGTAAAAGTTGATGAAACTTACCTGAGACCCAGAGCTGAAGGAAGAATGAAAAAAAAAACAAAAGGAGATCCTTACTTCATGAATTGATTTAGGTCAGAGTATATAAAAGGATAGCTATAAGGAAACATATAAAGACTGTGATTCTTTTTAGAACTTCCCTTTCCATGTATTTTTTATGAAAGCCCACCAGAGACGGCAGGTTTGGTGGCCGCCATCGTTAAAAAGACGACAAAACATAGAAGAAATTCGCCTTCAATTTGTTCCAATAATTATTTCACTTTCCCAGTTCCAAAGAAGATGGAACGCGAGCATTTATAGGATGAAGTTTAACGGCCACGTGCTCTATAGCGATTGGGCAAAGGGGTTTTACGGACCAAACTGTGGTCACTTGTGTCAAATAAAAAGATGAAAGAAGTAAACGAAAATTAACCAATTTTCTTTTTTAGCTTTTCAGTTTTTATATCGTTTTCTATTATTGCAAAAAAAAAAAATAATTGTCCAAAAAATTATTTCAAATATAAAATATTTTACAAATTAAAAAAATATTTATTGATTACATAAAATACCTTATATCCTTTTTGAGAGATCTAAAATTTTTTTCGACAAATATAACAACTACTCTTATACTAAACTTAACACAATAAATTTAATAAATATTAATATTTAATTTAAAATATTTAAAAATATTAATATTTAACATTAAAAAAATTTTAAGTTAAAATATTAACATTAATATTTAAATTATTTAATATTATTAAAATTTAAACAAAAATTTTAATAAAATCATTCAATACAGTTAATATTTTTATTTATAAATTAAATAAGTCTTACTAATAATTATAACAACAAATATTTCAATAATCACCTTTTAATGGATACACATATATAAATATAGGTTTTAAATATTTTATACAATTGATAAATATTAAAATTTTTATAGTACTATGGTAAAAAAAATGATGAGATAATTTTTTTTTTAAATTAAAACTTCCTTTTATTATAATATATGGTTAAATACTTTAAAAAATATAAAAATTGATTTTCCCAATTTTTATTTTCATTCTTAATTTTTAATGTAAATACCAAATGACACTATTGTTTTGTAGTCAATCGCATATTTATCATTTTAACATTCAAATAACCTATGATTTTGAAAAATATTTTTCATGACATGATTTAAATAATAAAAAATATTTTTGACAATTTATCCAATTAACAAAAAATATTAAATTTTTCTATAAAATATTTTACATAGAAAAATTTTTGTCCAACAAGATATTTTCTGATCCTTTTGTTTAAGTTACTATCTCGTTTATTGGAATGAAAACTTAAATCAAATATTTCATTACATTAGTCAGTATAATCAAATTTAACAAAATAAGGCATAGTTGACAAAATTCTCACTCTAATAACCCGACCAAACAATTCAAATTCATTAATTTTCGAAAACATCATTTATATCTCGAATCTAAATAATTGAAGTAAACCGATTTTATCTATAATAACCAAATATTTATTCTCCTGTAAAATTTGTAAACTCAAACATATATTAAAATTGAAATGAATAATAGTTTTGATTTGAAAAAAAAATAAGTTTATTTAATTTGGATATTAATATCTATACTATAGCCGACAAATTTGAACAAAGTTTTCAAAGCCTTCGCCATAACTGAAACCAAACCTAAGCTACAGTCTTTATCCATAACACCACTTCAATTTGTTTAGATCCTAAATTCATGGTTATCAAATTTTCCCAATTTTTTTTAAGATAAAAAAATTACTATTTATTATTTATATTTTTCTCTAGTCTTGCATTACTCGATTTTCTAATTTTCTTTTATAAATCATAAATTGATATATATTCAGCGTGAATCATAATTAAGAAAAAAATTATTATTAAAAGAAAAATTAAAAAGAAAAGAGGGGCATTTTCGAAATTTAAGTAAAAATCGATGACATTTATTGATCTTGTCTATAAAAAGGGGAGCGGATTTATCGACTCTGACGAAAATCATAGGCTTCTCCGCCACATCGGAGTTGCAGTCATCACCGGCTTTACTTTAAAAATTTTAAAAAATATTTTATTATTTAATATATTTACAATACTTTTATTCCACACAAGAAATAATTAAAAAAAAAGGCAAAGAGAAGAAAAGCCAGGCCACATTCTTCTCCGCCTCTTTCTTTTCAAAGAACCCAAAACCGAACTCATTTCGAAAAACCCAGAAGGAAAGAAAAGAAAAAAAGATAAGAATTTTGGGTTTTTTTTTTATTGGAGAGATTGATTATTGGACCAAATTATGGGATCTGTTTCAATAGAGCCTGCTGTTTTGGATGATATAATATGTCGTTTATTGGAGTTTAAGCAAGGGAGGCCAGGGAAGCAAGTGCAGCTGATGGAAGGTGAGATCCGTCAGCTTTGCAATGTTTCAAGAGAAATATTTCTTCAACAGCCTAATCTTCTTGAGCTTGAAGCTCCCATCAAGATCTGTGGTAAGCTTTATTATTATTATTATTATTATTTTGATTTTTCAATAGAAAAATGGTGGAGATTCATGTTTTGGGTTTTGGGTATATTCGTTTTGGATTTGGGTGCTTTGGATTTTGATTGGATAAGGGAAAAATTGAAATTTTTTAAGCAATGTTTGTTTTCTCTTTAGGGATTTGATTGAATGAGGGAAAAGCTGAGAAATTTGAAATTTTTTTTTGGGATGATTATGTTTGTCCTTGGGGTGCATTGAGGGTGCTATTCATTTCTTGCTTAAATTGCATTAACTTGAAAATAATGTTTTTCGTGTTGTTCTTGGTACGATTGGTCTCTGTCTCTCTCTTTAAAATTTTAAATTTATTAGAGGTAAGATGAAAATATGGGATTAATTATGGTTTAGAGTAAATTGAAAATGAGATTGAATGATGTGATTATGTAGTTTAGTAGCTATTGGTTGACTCTGCTATGCGTATAATCTGAATTAGATGAGAGATTGATAATAGGAAATTGTAACCTTCTTGATGCATTGCATCTTTGAGATTTTAGTAGGTTTTTAATGCTATAGGGTGGGAGCTGCAGTCTAGAATAAGTACAAGTATCGTTTTAAACTGGGTTAGCCGCTTCCTTTTTTCTTAGTTACTTGCGGATGCCGTGGGTTGGCTGGAAAGTCTCCTAGGTGGGGAAAAGTTTGGCAGTGCAGAGTAACGAATGGGGAAAGTGGGATACTTATGTTAATCATCAAGGACTATTCTACGGATTGTTGATTGTTTAAAGTGGAAACCATAAACGCATAAAAGTAAGGAGCCCTAGCATTATGGGAGAATACACTATAAATGAGGAAATGAAAAATAAAATGCATTATGTAGAAATGTTTATCTTGACTTGCACGATTAGGTTAAGAAAAGAAAATAGGTGAAGGTACTGTTATCATCCAATGTTCTTTGCTGGAACAATCACTTTAGTTGGGAGGGTAGAAAAGATTGTTGGAACATTTTTACTGTAAACATGATAATTTTCATTTTCACTGTAAACATGATAATTTTCATTTTCTATCAATTTGATTAGATGATAAAATTGATGAGCTGGTTGCCCTTTGTAGGAGGACACAATGTATTAATTTATGCCCTTTAAAGGAGTTAAAATAACTGCTCGTACACAATCACCTTATTCAATTACATTTCCTTTATATAATATTGGTGTTTTGGAAATTGTCAAGTCTATGCAATAATGCAAGTATCATCCTTGCCTGCCTAAGATATATTGTGTTTCAGTCTGTTGCATTTTACTTCTTTGTCTATGTACATGGGTTTTTTGCAATGGCTTCTATATGATAACTAATTTTGGGTGCTTGATAATGCAACCTCAAGTTCTTTGACGACTGTTATAAAGCTGAACCCAGTTTTTATGAAAATCAATGGTGAGGAATCCCTTTTAGTGTTGTGACTGCTTCCATTATAAGTACATAGGACTAGATGATTGCTCATCTTGTTGAATCCAGTTTAATCCTAACTATCTTGTTTGGTACTACTTGGTAGTTCCAATTATGAATAGGTGAGGCAACTCAGCCTAAAGAAATATTGGAAATGCACGGCTTATTAGTTCACATATTGGAATTGTTTAAAAGTATTAGTTGAACAAACTTCACTTTCAATTTATGTGGGCGTAGGTGGCAATTATATCAAAACAATATAAAGTGAGGAAACATTGAATACAGCTCAATATTTCTCATGCTTCTTAAACATCCGTTCTGGAAATATATCTTCCTAATTTTGACAATTGGTGTTAACTTTTTAAGAAAGATCTTTTAATCTCTGTTATTCTTATTTTTCTTCTTTCAGGTGACATTCATGGGCAGTACTCTGATCTTCTGCGGCTTTTTGAATATGGTGGTTTCCCTCCTACTGCTAATTATTTATTCCTGGGGGACTATGTTGATCGTGGCAAGCAGAGTCTAGAAACAATATGCCTTTTGCTGGCCTATAAGATTAAATATCCTGAGAACTTCTTTCTTTTGAGAGGGAATCATGAATGTGCTTCTATTAATCGGATTTATGGATTTTATGATGAATGCAAACGAAGGTTCAATGTGAGACTTTGGAAAACCTTTACCGATTGTTTCAACTGTCTACCAGTGGCTGCTTTGATAGATGACAAAATATTGTGCATGCATGGTGGCCTTTCTCCTGATCTAACAAATTTGAATCAAATTAGGAGTTTACAGCGTCCAACTGATGTTCCAGATTCTGGTTTGCTTTGTGATTTACTTTGGTCAGATCCTGGTAGGGATATCAAAGGCTGGGGTATGAATGATCGAGGAGTCTCATTCACCTTTGGGCCAGATAGAGTCTCTGACTTTTTAATGAAAAATGATATGGACCTTGTTTGCCGTGCCCATCAGGTTAGGGACATTTGCTATTTTCTTCCTTCTTTATGTTTGTGAGTGTGTAAGCTAAAGAGCTGACCATGATGCTTCTTTCAGGTTGTTGAAGATGGATACGAGTTTTTTGCTGACAGACAGCTTGTTACGATATTTTCCGCTCCAAACTATTGTGGCGAATTTGATAATGCTGGTGCAATGATGAGCGTGGATGAAAGCCTAATGTGCTCTTTCCAAATTCTTAAGCCTGCAGATAAAAGGTCCAGGTTCATTTGATGCACATGATGACTGCTGTCTCAGTTCGTTCATAGAATTGCTGATGTAAGTTTTAATCCATCATTTTTATTACATAACCTTGTAACCGTAGAATGGTTGTGTGATATAAAATCATGAAGTTAATAATCTATTTTTGAGAGTTTGAAATGTTGTTCTCTATGTTGATTTTTGCTGATTGTCATTTGTTTATGTTGAATTCTTTTAGGGGTTGCTGTAATTTTTATTTCTATTTCCGCTGATTTGAAGCTCTACATGAGTTGAAATGTCAAAAATGTGAAACAGTTTTGGTGCAGAATATTGTCATAGATAACTGATTTCTTCTGGATGATTCTATGAGACTCCGCTTTTGTAATTGGTAGAACTCTTAGAGTCCTCATCAGAGAAATACTGTACTTTATAAACTGTACACCTAAAAAAGTGACATTCAAGAAAACAAATAACTTATCAATCCTGTCTAGACACAGATTTGAGTTAAATTCATCCTGTGGAACAACATTGTATATCACTTTGACCTTTGTTCTTTAATTTGATGCCTGCATAATCTTAAGCCCTAATTCTATTAGGTTAGCATCATGAGCTGTGCTCTATCACCTTCTTCCCCTTTGAAACTTTAATTAGTGATATGAAAAGACACCCAACATTGAACTAAGTACTGATTCAGTGGTGAATCAAAAGAGTCACTATCTCGATGAAGTGAAGTTTCGTTAATTTACCCAATTACAGAAAATATCATTGCTTGTAGCATAAGTCATTTCTTCTTAACTTAATTTTTCAATGATGATTTTACAATCTCTAGCATGAAACTACCACCTCTGCCTTTTTCAATGATGATTTTACAATCTCTAGCATCAAACTACCACCTCTGCCTTTTGGGATCAGTGTTCCACCATCGTTGTTGCTAACGCTTTGCAATCCCTCTCTGTCACAACTTGTTCTGTTCATCTACCATGGCTAGTGATAACTGAAGAAACAACTCTACATTCAGCATGTATTTTGTCTGTTTGTCCCAATTAATACCAACGAATCTGTTGTCAGTTGTGCTACAGTTCTGAGGAGTACCTTACCAATTTACTGCTTTATGGCTTCATAAACCCAATGCTCTGCGTTAACCGCTGAATTCTTAAGTTTGTTTTGGTAAGATTTGGTTTAGAATAATTTTTTCTAGTTATTAACATGCTGAGAACCCTTGAACACTAATTATACCTATTCATTATTTTTTTAGCGGGGAAATGTTAACAGATGGGAAATTTTCTATGTTCCTTCCGGTAATTGGTTAACTGTCTTATGTAATTCTACCAACAAAGACCATGCATTTGTGATATAGATCATGTAGATCACAGGTCTCTATGCTTGCAAGTTTCAAACTGTGTATTTTGGTCTGTTATCATTAGCCATCGTTTCTTGTGTTTATATACATATATTTGGAATTCTTGCATAGAATGTTATACATATTTTGTATTGTTTGTCAGCACATAGTCTGTCTTTATTAAGCATGGAATATTTAGTCAAAACTTGTAAGGGCCTTGAAAGCTGTTTTTATCATTTATTGCAACTATTCATTTGTCCCATATGTAACAATATTTGTGATTGCCGGTTTGTATCATTCCTTGTAAACTTTTGATCATCCTTCCAATTTATGAACCTTAATTCCCACTGTCTTTGTTGATTTTGACATTTTTCTTGCAGTCTGGTTGTGATTTGAGGAGAAACCTTCAAAGATCAGAACGCTGGTGTTGGAGCAACTTCAAGATCTGCGATCTTTGATCTGCAATATGACCAATTCCTCCCCATGTTAAGGGTACAGGTTATCTGTTTAAAGTATTGTATTCTAAGAGACAAGCTTGAGTATCTTAGTTTGGAGTAACCGTCTTTTAGGGCAACAACGAAGGCCACAAATATCATTCTTTTCAATTAAAGATTCACAGAAATCCCAATGACTGTGTACATACATTATGGTCTATAAGTGACCGTGTGTGTAAAATATGGATTCCACAGGAAGATTTTCTTAATCACAAGAGAATTTTCTTTCACCAGTTATCTTTGTTGTAAGCGTTGCATGAGGTATGTTGCTTTTTCATGGCCTCTCTGAGCCAGTAACATACTAACATCAGCTAGTTTCTAGAATGAAACAATGGTTATTACTGATCATAAACCTCAACAGTACGAGTCAGAACAGATTCTTTTGACATCAATGAAGGTTCTGTTTAGGGTTTATAGCTGCGCGCTACCCTTATAAAAAAGATTTCATTCTTGAATTTGGGATGGCAACGATCTCCTTTTTGCCATTTATGTAAAGATAACAGAGTGGATTTTGTTTTAAATGAAAAGTTGCCTGAGAGATTTCTTGCATGACTACCCCAAAGCTTTATTTAAGAGATCAATAACAAGTGCAAAATCTAATACCATCAAGACTCTAGAGCAGAAAAGCTTGCATCTCTTTGGGGACCTTGCACAAAACTTTTGCCATTTGTCCATATAACGTGCGCAGATGAGGCTCAAACGGACGCCTAGCTTGGAAGACAAAAGCAAACGAGGTTCAGTTTGCTTAAGTGAACTAGAGAGTAGCCTCGCAACCTCTCTCCACATGTTCTGCCTTTCCATTCTCGTCCTCTTCATGCGAAGAGTCAATCAAATGACGTATCCTTTACATCTTTTAAGTGTCAAACTTTGCATGTGACTGAACCCAAAGCTTTTACTGCATTCGGAGAGTTCAGGCATTAACTTCAACAAATGGGTGAACGAGGAAGCTAATCGACACAACAGATTTTGCATGTCGGCGGTGCAAGTTCATATGCGTTTAAGACTTTTGTAACTTCCTGCAAGTTTTGGAGGCTACATAACTGAGTTTTTGCCACTCTTCACTGAACCAAAGCACTTGCTTATACTAAAATGAAGATGCTTGCACTGCTTTCACAAATATTGCTGCTGGTGTTTACAGCAGAAAGCGGTGCATTTTCATTTGCCACCGTTTCCAGTGCATATGAGAGGGTAAATGATCATCCTGCAGGCTATGCAAAACAAGTGACTAATCATGAATCTACTCTATCCATAACGCGAATAGGCTATGGTCAGTCACCACCCTTTCGTGGGTACCTGCCTCCTCAAAGTCCACCATCAGTCCGATATCCGCCGCCCTCTCATAGGTATTTACCGCCAATTCAAGGTCATCCATCACCTATTCACAGGCATCCTCCTCCTAGCCAATACCCACCACCCACTCAAAGGTATCCACCAGCAACTCAAGGTCACCCACCACCTAGCCGATGTCCTCCACCCACTCTAGATCATACACCACCTACTCGAGGCCAAGCACCTCCTCCAACGTATCCACCACCATCTAGATACCCTCCACCCACTCAAGGTCATCCACCACCTAGGCAATACCTGCCACCCACTTAAGGCCACTCACCACCATCTAGATACCCTCCACCTATTCAAGGTCATCCACGACAAAGGCAATATCCGCCGCCGACTCAAGGCCACTCACCGCCTCAAAGCTATGCTCCACCGTCAAGATACCCTCCACCAACTCAAGGTCATCCACCACCAAGCCAATATTCGCCACCCACTCAAGGCCACTCACCACCATCTAGATACCCTCCACCTACTCAACACCATCCACCTCCCACTCAAGTTCATCCCCCACCAACCCAAGGTTATCCACGAAATCTTCCGCCCACAAAGTATCTACCACCTTCAAGAACTCCTCGTAGGCACCCTCTGCCATCTCATTACCCTTCCCCATACTCAGCCTCCACCCTACCATAAAGTATCATCTATCCCAAAGCGGCGTCTCAATGCCGTACGTAGAACCAACAACTCCTAACTTTTGGGAGTTGGTAGTGAATATGTATAACGAATGAATGTAGTCATGTTGCTATTTCTCTTGCTGTACATCTTCGGTATAATGAAAACATGTTACCTTGTTATCAATAATACCACTTTTCGTGCCCTACTACAACATATTTGGATCTAGTTGAAAGGAGAAATTAAGGGGAAAACAAAGGGAGTAATGAAAAGAAGACAACAAATTAAAGAAAACAACTCAACAAAAGAACAAAAAATCTATTTATTAATGTCTGTGTATCTCTCTTAATGTTTTGTATCATTAATATTACGAGGAGGAATGCCAATGAGCATCTTGTAATTGATACATGATTTATTTCGATTAAGTAAAATTAAAATACTCTATAATCATATTTGGATAATAAAATTACTCTTTATTATTGGTTTGAGTAGGGTTTGAATAGTAGTCTTAGGATATCCACTATTTGAACGTAATGATTTTAAACATTAAATTTTAGTTTTATGTATATTATAAATTTCTTATAATAAATTATTCTAAATAGGCTTTTAAAATTTAATTTATTTTTTATGAATTAATTTTAATTTATTAATTTAATTTTCATTGGTAATATGCATAAAAATTATTTAAAATTTATTTTATTCACGGTAGTGTCTAAAATATTCAGATACGAGTTTCCTATCAAATAATAGAGTTTGAAGTAAGATATTTTGAAAATAACAGGCACCTTACCCATATGAGCCATGCAATTGAACAAGGAATAATATTTTTAGAGATATCATATTAACACAGTTTCTCCTAAATTTTTTAAAAGGATAAACAAGGGAAAAATATGCTACTGATGAATCTCAACCTTTTAATTTTTTAGTTCATTTTAAAGAAAAATCATACCAACTATGAAGAAATGCAAAACAACTCACATAAAAAAAAAAAAACAAAAGGTCTAATAAACTATAAATATAAGTTAAATTAATTCTCGGGCCACAACCCAAATGTTGGTTGCAGGCAACCCATCAAAGGATCAACCAGCCCAAGCCCCAAGCCCAATCCTAAGACCAAGGAACAAGAAAGATAAAATCAGGGGCCCTAAAACCAAAGCCATGCGGAGCCCAAAGAATTGAACAGCCCTGAGAAAAAAGAAACCGACCAAACCAGAAACCACCCTTCTAAGTTAACGACGTGACACGGCGAGACCCCAGTTCTCTCGCGAGAAGAACCAAAACGAAAAAAAAAACAAAAAAACGAAAAAAACCATGTTTTTTCACATAGTATTGGAGAGGAACATGCAGCTGCACCCACGCCACTTCGGTCGTAACCTGCGGGAAAACCTGGTATCCAAGCTCATGAAAGATGTTGAGGGCACTTGCAGGTTCTTCTTTCCTTTACAATTTCAAAAGGGTTGTGACTAAAAATTATGTTCTTGCTCGTTTTAGGGTACTTTTTTTTTTTTTTAAAAAAAAGAAAGAATTCAATTGAGCTGATTTGATTAAATTTTCGAGGTGGTTTTATAGCTTCAAGAGGCAATAAATGTAAGATTAAAATGGGTTGTTAGCTTTTTTAAGCTGTAGTTTTATACATCAGTTTATTGGAATTTTAACTTCTATTGTTCCCCTTAAGTTCCCAAAATCTTAGTCATAGTTGTGGATGAATTGGGTTTTGATTATTTGATTGGTTTAAAGAATCTTAAAGGGCAAACATGGCTGAAAGGTGTACATTGGTAACTTTGCTAACTCTTTGCAGTGGTAGACATGGTTTTGTGGTGGCAATAACGGGTATAGAGAACGTTGGAAAAGGTTTAATTCGAGACGGGACAGGGTTTGTGACATTCCCTGTCAAGTATCAATGTGTTGTGTTTAGACCATTTAAGGGGGAGATCTTGGAAGCTGTTGTTACTATGGTGAATAAGGCATGTATCCCTCCTTTTTTCTAGTCTGATTTATTTATTCATTCTTGTTAATATGATTCTTTGCTGTTGATTTCTGTCTTTTTTGCATGTTCCTAACTAGTTTCGTGGTTTCCATACAGATGGGATTCTTTGCAGAAGCTGGGCCTGTTCAAATTTTTGTTTCCAACCATGTAAGTCTTGTTTCCTTTACATCATGGCATCTGTTAGGGAATTCCATGTTCTTTTGCCATGGAATCATTTTGTGTAATCCCTTTCAGATTTATGTTCTATGTTGAACTTTGGCTTGTAACTTCTTATTTAGACTGCTTCCCAGGTTCAAGTTTTGCTTTCTTTTTGACCTTATTGGACTCGATATAGTTATTTGATGAATGTTATGTTCTGTATCTTAAGATAAAGTAGAGATTATAAGAAACATATACTATTTAAAGGATTGAATCTAAGATTATCTGTACTTGAACAAGAGGAACTGAAATTATCCTACTGGATTGACTTTATAGAACTAGTTTCTTTGTGAGGGAGACATTATTCTGTTCTGGTGACACTTAGGAGAGAACATGAATTTAATGTTTTGAGATTCTTTGTCTTTCACCTTGGCAATCTGGGTGATGATTTGTTTGAAGATTTGAGTTCAGTTGCTTGGGTTTGCAATCCACAAAAGCTAGAAGTAAGAACTAGGAAGTTTTCTCATCTAATATGTGAGATAGGAAGACGTAGCTGCGTTCGTATAAGCAATGCCTATATGAATATGTATCACGAATGATGTCAATCAAATATAGGAAACTTTTGCTTCTTGGTGGTATTTCTACTTGATTAATATTTGCATACGTGACTTGTTAATTATCATGAAGTTTCTTATTATGTAAGCTTTGCCATATTCACTCATTTGAATTACGGGATATGCTCATAATTCCCATTTTTACCATACCCTTCCACATGTTTAATTGAAATTTTGTGTTTTTCAGTTGATTCCAGATGATATGGAGTTTCAGTCTGGAGATATGCCAAATTATACTACCTCCGATGGATCGGTATGCTTCAGTTCCGTTTTAAGGCAAGCAATTGTTAGTTATCTGTTGAAGAAATTTTGTTATTTACTTTATCACCTATGTTTTACAGGTTAAGATTCAAAAGGATAGCGAAGTGCGCTTGAAGATAATTGGAACTCGAGTAGATGCTACTGAAATAGTATAATCTTGATCCTTTCCTCCTTCCAATTATTATCCCACTAGTAGTTTTTATAATTATTCCTGGTGCTTGTTCGTATTTGGATAGAATATCCTAATATAACAATGAATCACAATCTTGTCACTTTAAGTACGAAGCTGATGAAGAGCTCTCTTAAGCTCACTAACAATTTTAACTAGTGACTGATTGCTGCAATCTGGGGATAGTTGGTGCTAGGGAGAGTTATGTGTTTAGTATTTAGTGTATCTACAGATTTTCCAGATCGTGGCCTGCTTAAACAGGTTATATTTTTCACTAGGCTGCATTGGAGTTTGAGTTTCTTAGTGATGCAATTGTGACTCTTATTATGGATCCTTATTTTTTTTACTTTGTAAGCCTTTTACATGCTTTTAGAACTCTATATGAATTAAAATCCGTGTTATATGCCCTGAAAATTTACATCTGTATATGGTTATGCTACAGTTATGAGATCAAAGATATCAAATTCCGATTGAATATCAGAACACTGCATGAGACTTGTGTTGTTTGTACTTGTTGTAAGAAATTACAAGTTTTTATGTTATTCATGTCTCATCTGATAGTAGTGATCTTATTCTTGCAGTTCTGTATCGGTACCATAAAGGACGATTTCTTGGGTGTGATTAATGATCCCACAACAGCTTAGTCAGATGTTGGATGTTGTCCTGTTGCATAAGGATGTTTCGGTTTCCCATGGTCTTGTAACTCTCTTGGGTGCTTCTTCTCTTGTATACTTTCCATGGACATGGATTCTTTTAAAATTTTCAAGCTATTTGGCGAATCAAGATGAAATGAATGGTTGGGTCAATTGAGTTTTAAAGAGTCCCTGAATTATTCAATCAAATTTTATCTATTAGTTATCTTATTTATATCTAAAGATTAAATGGAAGTGATTCAAGTTCATATACCTGTGTAATTCAAAATTATCTTTATATTTTTTTTTTGTTTTTTTGTTATTCAGTTCAAAATTATATATATATTATATATGGAAATATTTGTGAATAAAAAATGGTTATATTGCATTTTAAAAAGAGTAATTCTAATCCCTAAACAGAAGGATTTGAGTTTCTGCGAGAGCTTTTCCTTGGCACATGCTATTCACGTGATAAAAAATATCTATATATATATATATATATATATATAAAAGTTATAGAGATCAATGTTTCTTCGACAGACAAGCTAGGAGTGCTTAGGTCTTCACTGATGTGGGCGTTTTACAGTCCCCAGCCAACGCAACCACCGTCACTGCCCAACACACCTCGTACTTCACCCAAACTACCTTCCTCTTCTCTTACTTTAAACCCTTCCATCTCCACCTCAAACGTCAACAACAATCAACTAATCCAATCCTTATGCAAGGAAGGCAACCTTAAACAAGCCTTCAAGCTCCTTTCCCAGGAACCCAACCCTTCTCAAAGAACCTACGAACTCCTTATCCTTTCCTGCGCACACCAAAACTCCCTCTCGCTTGCCCAATCCCTTCATTCCCATATTTCCCAAAATGGGTTTGACCAAGATCCTTTCTTGGTCACCAAACTTATCTCTATGTACTCTGCTTTGGATTCCGTTGATGATGCTCGCAAGTTGTTCGATAAAACGCGTAAGAGAACAATTTTTGTTTGGAATGCGCTTTTTCGAGCGCTAACTTTGGCTGGTTTTGGAGAAGAAGTTTTGGGTTTATATAGACAGATGAATAGAACTGGAATCCCATCGGATAGATTTACTTATACTTATGTGCTTAAAGCTTGTGTTGCTTCTGAGTGTTTAGTTTCGCTTTTAAAGAAAGGAAAAGAGATTCATGCTCATATTTTGCGACATGGGTACGAAGCGCATGTTCATATTATGACTACTTTGGTGGATATGTATGCGAGGTTTGGTTGTGTTTCGAATGCGAGTTTTGTGTTTGGGGAGATGCCCGTCAGGAATGTGGTTTCTTGGAGTGCAATGATTGCCTGTTATGCGAAAAATGGGAAATCGTTTGAGGCATTGGAGCTTTTTAGGGAAATGATGGTTGAGACTCATGATTCCTTTCCAAATTCTGTTACCATGGTTAGTGTTCTTCAAGCTTGTGCAGCGCTGGCGGCTTTGGAGCAAGGCAAGTTGATTCATGCTTATATTCTCAGGAGAGGGCTTGATTCAGTTTTGCCGGTTATAAGTGCACTTATTACAATGTATTCACGATGTGGTAAGCTTGAATTGGGGCAACGGATTTTTGATCAGATGGAGAAAAGGGATGTTGTGTCATGGAATTCATTGATCTCAAGTTATGCAGTTCATGGATTTGGGAAGAAAGCAATTCAAATTTTTCAAGAGATGATTCATCAGGGTGTTTTGCCAAGTCCTGTAACTTTTGTTAGCGTTTTAGGAGCTTGCAGCCATGCAGGTCTTGTTGAAGAGGGAAAAAGGTTGTTTGATTCGATGCATAAAGAGCATGGAATATATCCTAGTGTCGAGCACTATGCTTGTATGGTTGATCTTCTTGGTCGTGCCAATAGGTTAGAAGAGGCAGCTAGGATTATAGATGAAATGCGGATTGAGCCAGGGCCTAAGGTTTGGGGCTCACTTCTTGGCTCATGTAGGATCCATTGTAATGTTGATCTAGCAGAGAGAGCTAGCAGTAGGCTATTTCAACTTGAACCCATCAGTGCTGGGAATTATGTACTTTTAGCTGATATTTATGCAGAAGCTAAGATGTGGGATGAGGTAAAGAGAGTGAGGAAGCTGTTGGAAACTCGCTCACTGCAAAAAGTTTCAGGCAGAAGTTGGATTGAAGTCAAAAGGAAAATATATTCATTTGTTTCAGTTGATGAGTCCAACCCTCAGATCGAGGAAATCCAGTCGTTTTTAATTAAACTCTCTGCAGAGATGAAGGAGAAGGGATATGTGCCCCAAACTAAAGTCGTGCTCTATGATCTCAACGAAGGAGAGAAGGAACGGATTCTACTGGGTCACAGTGAAAAGCTGGCAGTTGCATTTGGACTCATCAATGCAAATAAAGGGGAGACAATCCGGATAACAAAGAATTTGAGGTTATGCGAAGACTGCCACACGTTGACAAAGTTCATTTCCAAGTTTGCAAATAAAGAGATTCTGGTTCGTGATGTGAATCGCTTCCACCATTTCCAGAATGGAGTTTGTTCATGTGGAGATTATTGGTAGTTATATCTTTTCTTCCCCTTTTCGTCCTTTGAAGTTTTGGAAAATAAGACAAAGCAGGGTTTAATCTGTGTCATAAGACTACAAAGAGATTCACAGTTGTATAGGAAACAAGCTTAATTGGTTTGTCATTGTTATGTTTTTTACCTCTTTCCCCCATAATTTAAATTGCCAGTTCTTTATCCGCTTAGTCCCGAACAGGGTCTTTCCTAGTTATCCAAACTGTCTGCAAAAGACAGAATTTAAGGATTGTGTTGTGAAATAAAGAATCGCTGCTGGTCTTGATCAACAATTTTGGTAGAATTGATTCCGAGGGCCTAGAGTTCAACTCTCGATTACAATGGTACACAAACTACTGCATTGTCACTTTAGCTACTGTTTCAAATGAACAGAAAATGCACAAATTGGTGCCACAAAATTCCAAAAACGGATTACATCATGCAGAATGCTCATTGCAATCACTGGACAGAAACGGAGCCATCTTGCTTCATTTTGATGAGACTGCTTTCGATGTTGCGGAGAACTGGTTTATAGCTGTGACATTTTGAATGAAGTTAGTATCTAGAATCTTGCGGGAGATGTGTTTATAAATTATTAGGAAGGGTAAAGAAAGAATATCTTACAGGCGCGCAAGACTGTTATATGCTTGTGTTGCTTGTTGGAGACG
The DNA here is from genome assembly GCF_002168275.2 of Theobroma umbraticum. Taxonomy (NCBI): domain Eukaryota; kingdom Viridiplantae; phylum Streptophyta; class Magnoliopsida; order Malvales; family Malvaceae; genus Theobroma; species Theobroma umbraticum. The sequence continues at coordinate 9,721,669 of NW_018397257.1, forward strand.
TGCTGAAAGCTGCATTACTTCTGCTGATAGTGAATCTGCTCTGCTCTGTTCTTGCACAAGTTGGCCCTAGAAAAGATATACAGCACAACCACAATAATATACTCTTATCTGAAGGGTCAAAAGGATATTTGACGAAAAAGAGAAAATCCTGTAATATTTTTTAAGAAAATAAACAGATAAAACCCTATGGGATCTATCCCACTTGATTGGCCTAACAGTTCTATGTAGAGTTCTAAAGCATACAACACATGTCAAAATGATTTCCTTTTCAAACGCTAACCTTGAGGGAGAGAATTTCAGTTGTACTAGCCTGTGAACCAGTTCCAGTAACTCCACCTGAGTGGAATGCTAAGGAACCACTTTTAGACAGCAATCTAGCCTGCTCTGTTCTTAAGTTATCTAGAACTCTACGAAGCTCTTCATTTTGTTTAAGACAGTCTTTAACCTGCAAAAACTTGGTGCTCTTAATCAAAATGATGCATAGAATCCTGATTGGAAACTAGAATACTAGAGATTTATGCCATTTGTAGCAAAGTTCAGAAAACAGTTCGCATAGAATCCTGCAGACATTAACATTTCATGTTTACCTGATTCTCCCATTGTTTTGATGTGGTCATTGCCTCTTGACAAGAAGACGAGAGATTAGAATTTTCCTCAAAAAGCCTTTCTATCTCTGAAGATTGGTTATCAATCTGCCAATGTGAAAAAGCAACTTTGCCTCAACATAACAAATGCAGTTTAAATTTCTTACTCATACTGTGTAAAAAATAACATAAGCAAAGGCTTACCTCCATTAGAAGTTTCTGTCTACTACTTTCAAGTCTCTCCACTGCTACAGCCAAATCATGCAGCTGTTTCTCAAGTTTTTCCTTATCTTCCTGTGCAATATAATTGCCTTAATGAAGCATAAATCTCTTTATGATTGTATCATCAGTACATGAAATGATGTAAATGACCAAGTTTCAATAAGAAGCAAGAATGAAAATGAGCAGGCAGGGGCTAGAAGGCAATAATTTTCATTAAAACAACCAGAAAAGTTTTCTTTTCCTTTTTGGGTGGAAGGGGGCACATAATTTACATGCATCTTATTATAACACAAGGTGGTACAAATGCAAACCAATGTAAGTTATCATAAAACATGAAGGCGCTAAAAACATTTCCGAAACCGGTTAATAAACTAAAGGCACTATCTTACCACAGAAAATTCCTTGCGGCTCACTTTCTCCGAGATGCCTTCTGCATTGCAGAAACAGGAATCAAGAGTACCATGAGACAACTTAATAAATTACTTGTGAAAGAGTAATGCATCAGGGTTGCTTATGTTTTATAGTAACTACGTCTTCATGCATTATAAAACAGATATGTAGGTTTCAAATGAAGGAATGGAAGGGACGATCTATCTTTTATTTTTTTTATTTTATAATGTTCAGATGCATAAACATGTACAGATGCGGGCACATATTAAAAAAATCATTGTTGACATTCATCATTTGTCAACGAACCGCTTTTGGATAAAGCAGTAAGTCTTTCTTCCAATTCCTGTTTTTCCGACATCAGGGCAGATACCCGAGCTTGCTCCTCTGCCAATTGTTGTTGCTCTTGCTGCCTCGACAACGACTCTTGCTGTAATTTAGAAAAAACCATGAGTGATCCACACAAAAAAAAAAAGAAACCACTTCAAAAGGGATACAAGGAAACACAAACTAAGCTCATTATAACCTGTAATTCAGACTTTAATCTAGTTAACTCCTTTTCTAATGCTTGTAGTTGATCTGGTGAACTTCCCATGGTGTTTATTCCACCAAATGCACTACTCATCACTTGTTGCTGCATTGCATTTAGTTCTGCTCTCAAGGCTGCTGCATCTTCCTCAGCCTAAAGCAAATTCCATGAGTAGAAAAAGTTAAGCTGCTTTCATGTACCAAGAGTAGAAACAGCTTACTTACTCTGTATTGCTCATCTTCGGCTTCCTTCAAACGTTTCTTGAGCATGCGAAGCTGGGCTGAGAGGTCCTCCTATACTAAAACATCAGACCGTGTAAGCAAAATGAACAGATTGAAGATTTTACAACAAATAAAATGCAAGAATAGGCATGTACCCGTGCAACAACAGCTGCATCTTTCTCCATTGCAACATCCCTCACAGCCTTTCTTAGAGATGGTACGGTGTTCTGCTCCTGCAAATTATCACAATTTGAATGTAAATAAGCAGACCAGAGTAAAAGCATCATCAAATTTTTTAACCCATTTCATATCACAGTCCTGAAGGTGAAGTAGAGAAGAAAGGACGCAAACCAACCACCCATGAAGAAACTTGTCAACAAAGAACAGTGTCTAACAATACAAGCCCCTCCAACGGTACCCAGTAAAACCAGTAATTTGCAAAAAATATAACAAGTAAGCCATGCTGTAAAAAGATTGAGGTGTTCAATTTACCAGTTCATTAAAGCATGCTTGCAGGGTTTCATGCTCAACTTCCTTTGTTTGAAGCTGAATCAGGAAAAGTAACACAAATTCAGCACATATTTTGCAATTCCCAAAAGCTTCCTTTAACTCTAAGTCCCAACATAAAACCTCAAGCAATATGAAATATAATACCTTCAAGGATAATATCTTGTTATTTTCCTCGAATTCTGCATTTTTCTTCTGCAAGTCCTTCAGCTGCGATACTAAACCACTGACATCGGCCTGCACTACCAATAAAATAGCATGAGAATAATATAACCACCATAATGCAATGGTAACAAAAATAATGTTATAATCTAAACCTTCTCTGTGTACTCAATAGTTCTGATTTTCCAAAAATCCCTTATTTTGATAGAACAAACTAAAACAATTTCACCGGAATTTTCGACATCGAATTATGCATGAGAATTTAAATGCAAAGCTTCCATGATACTGAAAAATAATAGTAAAACTACACCACACGCAAAATAAAAAATCCTTATTTTCCTTGACTCTCTCAGCATCCAAACAGATAATAAAGAAAAAAAAACAAAAGAACTGAAGAAATTTTATGTAGTCCTTTTCAGCTAAGAACTTAACAAATTCTAAATTTCCACCGAAAGTAAAAATGTTCAAAATTTAAAAAGCAATAAAATTAAGATTATGAAATACCTCAGAGAGTCGATTTCCGCTTTCTGATTTCTTCATGACTGGAATATCTGCAAGCGCAAACAAAATTAAAATTAAATATAAAAAGTAAAGAAATTAGCAAATAAAGTTTTCTATTTTAAGGAAAAAAAAGTGGGGGAGAGACCGGTAGGGATTGAAGCCTTGGTGAGATCAGATCCAGAAGAAGCTTTGCTCATTCTTTCGGCGGCTCTCTTTTGACGAATCTCCTCCAGCTATTCAAAATCATCACAAAAACAATAATCAACAGCCAGAAAAAATTAATAAATATTATCAAAATTTGGACTTAAATCAATACAAAATTCTATGGAAAAAAATGTTTGGAAGAAAAGTTTTCTTACCGTTCGTCGACCTAGTGAAGCATGATGAGAATCCATCACAAAAAAAACCTAAAAGAAAGAATTACAAAGGAATTATTTTTCTTTTCTTCTTTCTTCTTATTTATTTTGTCCGAATGCAGAGAATTCGGTTTTTCAACTCGAGTTTTGAAAACGGTTCACAGAAACAAATTTGACTTCTTATCATCTTTTAAATCAATGTTTAGAAGGAAATATTGATGTCTGGGTGGTGTAGTTGGTTATCACGCTAGTCTCACACACTAGAGGTCCCCGGTTCGAACCCGGGCTCAGACATGCATCTTTCACTTTTCTTTCCTTTTTGACCTTTTACCTATTTTAATTTCTCATGCATCTGATGAAATTTGTTTGTCATTGCTTCATTATTAAATTGCCACCATCATCTTTTTGTCTACGCAGTTTATCTTTCAATGTCGTTTACCACTTTCACTCTTTGAAAATTTTGCCACTCCCTTTGAAAACCATCCCCTCAGTTTTGTTTCAGGGATATCATTTCTGAGCTGCATTGCAGCTGTGTACTCCAATTGAAAACCATCCCCCCGGTTTTGTTTCAATTTCTGAGCTGAAGCAGCAGTGATCTTCTTTACACAGCTACCCATAGAAAAAAACAGTAATCACGTCAACCAAATCATTTTAGGTGGAATAAAATGATGGGCAATGATGATTTGCCAACAGCCTGTCTGTAAATTATTGATGCAACTTCATTTTCCATATATGCGTTTGTGTGACATGTGCAGTCTGTCTATCAGCAATAGTCACTTCCTCCGCGATACAAGCCTCTCTAAATGCTTCTTTAATCAGATTAAAACAGTTCACTTAGGGGTTTAATTATCTACCTTAGACAAGGAATCTCGACCTTTTTTATCCAATGATCCGACATCCCAAGCTTTACAGCTTAGCTTTTCTGACTTTTCAATGAACCTCGTATAAACACTATGTTACACTACTTGCTTTATACTGGTGGAGAGGAATCGGACCCAATCAGGGAAAAAAGAAAGAAAAAGAAAAGTAAACAGTGAAAAAGACAAACGATTCTTTTTGTACGAGTGTCCCTGTTTGTTGTCTTGATAATACTTGTCAGCTAAGGAACCAAGCTAATAAATAATGATCGGATGTTTTGAGGGTTATTTTATATTTTGCTTGCTACGAGGGAGAGGGTGTGTACATTAGTCTGCTGATGTTAATTTGACGGGTACTTGTGCAGCCATGAAGTTCAGAAGCTTTTGCTTTTGCATCCCGGGAGCAAAGAAAGAAGCCAAGCAAGAAGAATCCGATAGTTCTTCCCACGACAATAAATCACATAAAAAGTCTCGTCGCAGTGGGAAAAAGGGAGAGGATCCAGATGATGGTGAAGGTGGCCTCCAGGGGGCTACTGCTACTACAGCCAGCAGTGATGCTGGCATGGCTGTTGCTGCTGCTGTAGTGGTGGGCTCTACTGCAGCACATGCCTCTGCCATGGAAGGAAGTGGTTGTGGTAGTTCTCATGGCGGCGGCGGCGGAGGGGATGGTGGTGGCTGATACACTATATAATATTCTGATGATATAGTTTTGGCCCTTGGCAATCTTGTCAGATTGATTTGATTTTATAATTTTTTTTTCTTTCTCTTGTATGCAATGGGATGGAGAGTTTGGGTTTTGTTATTAAGTTGATGAATTTTTCATCTTATTTTCTGGTGTTTCCGGTGGAATCCGTGAAGCTGGTGAAGCTTTGCAGGCTAGTTTGGTTTTGATGTTCCTTTGGATCTGTACTATTATCTTTTCTTGTTCCAGAATAAGATTCACAATCATTTGAACTTTTTCTCAACATTTCTTCTTCCCCGGTAAGGTTGGCAGAGACAATTATTGTCAATAGACGTATCTAATTTTTGTACTTTTTAATTTTATTTAATTTAATTTTTATATTTAAAATTAAAATAATTTAATTTATTTATTTTAAAAATTATTTTAATTTAATTTTTTTCTAACTACATCTAAATATATTATTAAAAAATAACATTAATATTAATATAAGTATATTTTGATGATCTGACATTGAAACATCGTATCAATATAATGATATAGTAATATTATAAGACATTAATATGACGTGATAATATTAATGTGATATTGATATTGATGTGATATTGATATATTGACATCTTAATATTATATGGTAAATAAAAAAAATTTTAAAAAAATATTTATCACATCATAATAATGAGATTAAATAAAATTATATAATATAAAAATTAAATTGAATAAAATTGATATATTAAGGAACAAAATTTAAAAAAAATATTTGAAAAGTATAACTTTTTAAGTAAATTATTGATATATTTATTAATAAGTTAAATATTTAAATATAAAAGATTTATAATGTTAAAAAATATAATAAATATTTTTTTACTTGATTATTTAATTTTAAAATATGTATATTAATTCAGTTGTTATATTATATTTTTATTTAATTTAATTTTTATAACAAATAAAGTTTTTTTTAAAAAAAAATTAATTTGTCACGTGGTACTGATATGTCAACATGTTAGTACAGTACTAACATTGTTACATCATCATATTAGTGTCACATAATATTGTTACGTCATGACGTTGATACCATTTAACATGTTTTGTCATCAAATGTGTCATGTCGATATCATTTTTTTTAGTAGTAAAATTGAAGAGAAAGATTAAATTAAATTAATTTTTAAAATTAACAAATTAAATTATTTTGATTTTGAATGTAAAAATTATATTAATTAAAATTAAAAAGTATAGAGATTGAATAAATGTTTTGATCAACAATTATTTGAAGTAACCAAAGAACATAAATGAATCATTTGCTTGAATTAGTCAGTGGGGACAACAACTTTTGCTTGATTGGGAAGGTGCTGCAAGCTGGCTTCCATGATTGGCACCTGCATCTCGTTTTTTCTGCTCATTAATACAAATGGTAAATGGATTCATTACATTGTAACAAAACATTATGTATTTTATAATTCGATTAAATAAGATAAAGATATTATAAATAGAATTTAGATAGTAAAATTTTTATATTTCATAGAGTATGATAGTTTACAAATATTAATTTTTAACATTAAAGTTTAATTATAAATATATATTATTGTAAAATTTAAAATTACATTTAGCATAATTAATACAACACTTGTAAAAATTCATTAATTATGTTAAATGTAATTTTAAATTTTAATTTTTGAATTAATATTAATTTATTAAATTTAATTTTTATTAATAATACATATCAAACTATATTTTAAATTTATTTTAATTGAATATTTAACTAATGATGTTTAGGATATCGAGATATCAATTTGAGTAAAAATTTTAAAATTTAATTAAGTATTTTATAAAATTCAAATATTTTGTCCAATAATAGAGTTCAAAGTAAAATATCTCACAACCCGACTAGTTGGCATAATTAATAATTTACATTAGGATTTGCTTTTGTACAATATCTGTGATATTTTTTTATTTATAAAAATTCAACGTGTCACAATTTAAAAAAAAAATCATAAATCTCACATCCTCGTGCGGTTAAATCCACCGTTCTTACATCTTTCTGCCTTTAGGAGGCTTCTGAGTTGGGCTTTTGTTGGGCTTCATATGGGCTACGGAATGGGCTGCTTTGATGTTGAAAATGATAATAAATAATGATAATAAATAATAATAATAATAATAAAAACAGAGTCCCGAAGTGCGGGGGATTCCCCTAGTATATATAAGGACATCGTCTCAAATCCCCGGTTAATTTGGTTCTCTGTTACGTTTAGCTTAACGGGCATTGTGAAAACCCTAGCTCCGAATTTTTATCTTTTGATCTTTTTCTGGTAACGAATACAATGGCGACCCAGCAAACGAAGCTTCGATGGGGGGAACTAGAAGAAGACGACAACGAGGATTTGGATTTCTTGTTACCACCAAGGCAAGTTATCGGACCTGACGAGAACGGGATCAAGAAAGTCATAGAGTACAAGTTCAACGACGAGGGAAACAAGGTCAAAATTACGACGACCACTCGGGTCAGAAAACTCGCCAATGCCCGACTCAGTAAACGGGCCGTGGAGCGGAGGTCTTGGCCAAAGTTTGGGGATGCCGTAAGGGAAGATGTTGGTAGCCGACTCACCATGGTTTCCACTGAAGAGATCCTCCTTGAACGCCCTAGAGCCCCTGGTTCGTTTCTTTTTATTATAAATTATGAATGTTTAGCTTTGTTAATTTCGGTGTTGGTGAATTCTATTTTACTTTAGTTTATGAAAGAAAAATAATTTTGGCTTAATTTATCTTTTTTTATTGAAATTATTGAATTGTATGGAATTCTGGGTAGTTGAAAAGATTAAAATTTTAGTCGTTTCCATATTTGGCCTCGTTAATTTTGTTGTTTGTGCATGAATGAATCAAAGTTTAACTTAATTTATGAGTTTTTTTAATAGTTTAGCTTGTTAATAGCTTTGAATCAATTGACCGAATTAGTTGGGTTTAAATATCTTGCTTAGTTTTATTACGACGATTATTATTTTTAAGATTAATTTTGGAGCTGCCTATAGGTAGCAAAGTGGAAGAAACCAAAGTTGCGGGAGATTCCTTGGCTCAATTAGGGAAAGGAGGTGCAGTTCTTATGGTGTGTAGGACATGTGGTAAAAAGGGTGACCACTGGACATCCAGGTGCCCGTACAAGGATCTTGCTCCATCGGCTGAGGGATTCATTGATAAACCTGCAGCTTCTGATACTGCAACAGCTGCTACTGGCTCGGGCAAGAGTACGTATGTTCCTCCAGGTATGAGAGCTGGAGCAGACAGAAGCGGAACTGATATGAGACGCAGAAATGACGAGAACTCTGTCCGAGTCACTAATCTCTCAGAGGATACCCGGGAACCTGACTTGCTTGAGCTTTTCCGGCCATTTGGTGCAGTAAGCCGAGTTTATGTTGCTGTTGACCAGAAGACTGGCATGAGCAGAGGTTTTGGTTTCGTTAACTTTGTGAACAAGGAAGATGCCCAGAGAGCTATAAATAAACTGAATGGCTATGGTTATGACAATCTCATCCTGAGAGTTGAATGGGCTACACCAAGGACAAACTAGATTGTGTTATTTATTTAGGTTTTAGTACTTAAATAAAAATTTGGGCCAGTTCTTTATCTTTTCTATGTCTAGATCTCATTAGGATATATCCATGTCTTTTGAAGATTTGGTTTTCTATTTAGTTAACTTCTAATAGTATCTGACTTTCTGTGTAATTCTTCTTTTCCTTTTATGATATGATTAGTATTTACTAGTGTATTTTGCTTTGCTTTGATAATGCAGTGGTTTCTCTTTTCATCAGCTCATAGTTCTGCAAGTAAATCTTGGACCATAGGTTGCATATGGAGCAGGATTGTAACCATGTAGTTTATTGAAAGCTCATTATACGTTTTCTAGGAATAAAATTTTACAGGAAGTCATTTTCGTCGTTGTTATTATTTTCATTAAATTCATCGACTTTTTTGTCAGCTATTGCATCATCTGCAAGCTCCTTTGGTGGCTTGCTCTTATTCATAATAACTGCTAGTTACAACAGAATACAGGGCTAGTTTGATGCAGTTTCTTCAGTCAGAAATACATTGGTGAATCTCGTGCTCTGCTAGTCATTTAAGCCCTGGTGACATCATTCTTCATCCCAAAAATATGGTGAGGAGCAGAAAGATGAAGTGGGGATTTGATACCTTTAGAGACAATGAGGTCAGAGCTGGTGGAAGGACTATTCATGGAGGAGGAATAGCTGTATTCTGGTGGCAGTTTGAAACGTCCAGGATCACCAGGAAGTCGTGCGTAGGGTGCAGGAAGTGGTTCATTGAAAATGGATCCTTCTGCAGTTGGCTGCTCACCGGCTCTATACTGGATGATGACCCTGTAGATTAAAGGAATGAGACCCTCCATGAGAAAGAGAGGTATAGAAACGGAGGAGAAAGATCTTGAGCTCGGTGAAACTGCTGCGAAGTTTTAATAAATAGAAGAAATAGGTGGATATTTTGGTAGAAAGTCCATCTCTTACAGCCTAAACTGAGAACTCATTCCAAACTGTTCGTGTCTACATTAACTCACCAAATGTTGCCAAACAAGAATTATCACTTTTTTAATGTCATCTTAGTGACTTAGTTAAGGGTTATGTTGTTGTTAGTTGGTGTTTCATTTTCACAGTCCAAGATCAAAACATTCCTCTACAGAAGTATTTACTTTCTTCATCACTGTGGAAGGGGCGCCTGCTCTCTTTTTGGTCTGTTTGTTTGATTCCCTCATTTCTTGATTCACCAAAGAGATCAAAGAAAAAACTATGATCTTTGAGTCTCTGGATCCTCTCAATTCCTGACAGTGAAACCTGTCGCAGATGAAGACGAGACCAAGCAAACAAATCAAATTCCGAGAGAACAACATATTCCACTGCAGTCTACACTCAACTCTTTCTAGTCTTTCAGACAATGATCCGGTAAGACCCATTTGGACAATGATAATAATAGAGCACAAGACATGAAAGTTGCCATATGCTTGTAAAATCTGGTTGTCTTACATATACCTAAAACATTTTAATCAAGTTTGGTTTTTGTTCACTTAGAAGTTAATTCTATCACCTAATCTCTCTCTTACTCTAATTAATACTTAGCACATTTAACAGTTGTATTCTTGACAATAAAATTAAACAAAAGTGTTTCAATCTCACATTAAATAAATAAAAAATCTCGAAAAAACTTATAAGTGTGAACATTGCATACTTTATTAACTTTTTACAATGAGGGTAATAGCCTTATGATGCAAACATGTTTCTTAGATGATTCTGTTGAAAAGTCCATGTCTTGCTGCCTAAAACGATGGGGAGTCACTTTCAAACCATGCATGTTGTAAATAATTTACCAATTGTTACCAAACATGAAACTGTTAAGCATTTTGTTGTAATTTGATTAGCTAAGCAGGTGGTATGTTGTCGATGTTTGTGTTTGATTTTCCTTCCTGGAATCGTCACCTGGAAGTTGAATTTCCACGAACAATCGTCTCATCTGTCTTCAAATAAATAAGAAGAAAGAAACAAATTTCGAAAGGAAACACAGCAAGATGGCACACCACAAACGCATGATAGCCAGGAAAATCCCACACGACATGGACCTACATCCAAAACCCTGAAACGAATTCTCATGATTTGATCTACCATAAAAGGAAAGGGAAGGAACAGATTTATTCAAAGTGAAGACACTCTGGATGCACCCAAATTCAACAAAATTGGGAAATTACAGAAGAAAATTGTATGGAGGAGGAGAACATGTAGATAACAAATGGGAAATGTTATGGTTTGGATCTTTCATTCTTGAAATTGTCAAATTGCAATAACTGAAATATTTATAATAGTCATAATATTTTATTATAATTGTAATTTTTATTTAATAAAAAATATCATTTTTTCATCTGTAATGGATAATATTATTTACTATCATTAATTACAAAAAAAATTAAATTAAATTAAATTAAATTGGAGGACGGCAAGTTCGGCCTGCTAGCATAGTCCTGCATTGTACCATACCACCAAATAGCCCCAAATGTTATTATCTTATTGATATTCATGCCTAATTTTTTGGTTTACAATATGTTTGCATTTCTTTAAAGTATAATGTAAGAAAAGCAATAATTTAATTTTATTTATGATTAAAAGATATATTGCTTTCAAGAAATAACTTGTTATTACAAAAATATTAATCACAACAATTTGCATCTATTAATCACTAACGAACTTAATTAATCTTTGACCAAACATAAAAAATAACATAATTTAGTTGTTACTTGGATGAAAAGACAAAATATCTTCTCAAATTAAAAAAGTATTAAACACTACTATTTATAAAGATTGTTGTCCTCATCTACGGAATTCTTCAAAAACCCACAAAGTTTGACTTGACAAAATGGGCTATATAGAGTATTTATTTTTGGACTAATTTTTATGAATCACCTTAAATGCTGAAAACTTGAGAAGGCAAAAGCAATAAGGAAAGAGTTCAATAAAGTTTTTTTTTTTTGTCTCAATGGCAATGAAAGCTTTCTCTTCTCCAATGGTTACCATTTTCTTACAAAGCTTCTGTTTTTGAGGTTTTTGTTTTTGTTTTTTTTGTTTTACTGTCATTGAATTTATATGGAGACAAGGGCAAGAAGAGGGCCCATAAATAAGCCCAGATTCCCTTTGACAGTCTGTACTCATCTCGTGGCCCTTGCTTCTCTCAATATTCACACTCTGTTTGTCTCTTTACATAACTCTCTCTCTCTTCTCCAAAGATTTTATTTTTACTAAAAAGCCATTGTGGAGATCAGTAGCTTCTTTTCACTTCCAAGCTCTCATGGCTTCTATTATTGAATCTGGCTGGCTGGTAAAGTTCCTTCCTTTTTGTTGGTCTTTCTTGTTTCTTGCTAAGTTTCTTTTTGGGAACTGCCCATAGCTTGTTTTGGATCTGTCTTTGTTGGGTTTTTGTGGTTTCGGGATAATGAGAGTTAACATGAAGGTTGGGTTGGTTGGGTGATGGTTATTTATTCAAAGTTTTTAGCCTTTATAGCTGTTTTTGGATGTGACGTTGAAGGTACATTCAGATGTTGGATGTCATTTTTTATTTTTACAAAGCAGGATTTGATTAAATAATGCTCTTTGGTTTTCTTGTCTCTTACGAATTGAAATTCATTTTGCCAGCATAGTTTGATTTTTTTGGTTTTTTTTCTTAAGTATTGCAAATGATTGTTGTGGCTTTCATAATTGGGATGCTGGTAGCTGCAGAACGGAGATTAGTTTGGGTTTTGAACCCAGGTCGCTGCTTCACATTAGTTTTTGGTTAGATTGGCTAATTCATTAGCTCATCAAGGAAATTAGTTTACAATAACAAGTACCTGAAGTTGGAATCCAGACTAGAGCGCCTTGTTTGTCCATGTTGAGTATGTGTTGCTGGCAACTGATCATTTTAATCCTATATTTTATTGGTCTCTAGCAAAGGATTACCCTTTTTTTTACAGTGAAGGCAAATTTGTCTGGTTTTGCTTATTGATTTCACCCCTGGATTCATTGTTTGTTAATTTGTTTGAATCATATCATGCTCTTTTTATGCATAGAACAGCAGTTTATGTCATGAGATCTTCTCCCTGAAAATCTTCTTTGTTTACCATGCAGTATCTGATCACACATTTCAGTGACTTCCAACTAGCAAGTCTGGGAAGTTTCTTTCTTCATGAAAGTGTTTTTTTCCTATCTGGACTTCCATTTATATATCTGGAAAGAGCTGGATTGCTGAGCAAATACAAGATTCAGGTTAGCTCATCTTCTTTGCTGCTATAGTTATCAACTGTTAT
>NW_018397257.1:9734595-9756534 GCF_002168275.2 Theobroma umbraticum
ATAAATCCTTTCTTTGTCTTTATCTAGCAGAATTCGTAATCAATTAGATTCATTTCTAATTTATGTTTCTATGCAGACAAAAAACAACACCCCTGCTGCTCAGGAAAAATGTATCACCCGCCTGCTTCTGTATCATTTTGGTGTCAACTTACCACTTATGATTGCCTCTTATCCTGTTTTTAGATTCATGGGCATGAAAAGTAGTCTACCATTGCCATCCTGGTATTTTCAGGTTCTTTATATGCTAGATCTTTTTTTCCTCCATTTTTACCCCATTCAGACATAATAGTCTTGAATTATATTACTTATCGAGAAATATCTCTTCCATAAATTTACCTGAATGCAATAAAAGTCTCTGTTTTGGAGCTCTAATTAGCTAGATCCTTTATTTGGTTCTGCAGGAAAGTGGTTCTATCACAGATAATATTCTACTTCATCCTGGAGGATTTCGTGTTTTACTGGGGACATCGAATTTTACATACAAAATGGCTCTACAAGCATGTGCACAGTGTCCATCATGAGTAAGTCTGAATATTAGGTGCTTGTACTGGTATTAATTAAAACTATGAACAATATTGTTCCTCGTAGGTTCTTTCTCATGTGCTTGTTGGTTACTTAATATCATATACATTATACAGATACGCTACACCATTTGGACTGACATCTGAGTATGCTCACCCTGCTGAGATATTGTTCCTCGGGTTTGCAACAATTGTTGGTCCTGCCATCACTGGCCCACATCTGATCACTCTCTGGTTGTGGATGGTTCTTAGAGTCCTAGAGACGGTTGAGGCACATTGTGGTTACCATTTTCCATGGAGCCTCTCAAACTTTTTACCTGTATATGGGGGGTGCGTTCTGCATTCACTTGTTTCTTTGCTTCAGTCAATGTATATAGTTTCTTGTTTATGTTTTATCCATCAGCTGTGAAGTAATTGTTCATATCTTCATTTTAACAGTGCTGATTTTCATGACTATCATCACCGTTTGCTTTATACGAAATCTGGCAACTACTCTTCTACATTTGTTTACATGGACTGGTGAGTTTTAGGCATTTATTCTTTGAAGCGTTAGCATGTTTTCCATGGTCAGATTGTAGTTTATAGTGGTTGCCTCTAGATTTGTGCCATTGAGAAGTAGATGAATTTTATGGATCTACTTTGTTGTCCTTTTGTCTGTTGTTCTTAGCCATTTCAATACATTAAGCTTTTGCCATTTTATGGTAAAACGCCTACTTTTAGAATGAATCTGCTTTTGGGATATAGTTGCACCAAGAATTCACCTGTTTTCTGGGAATATTTGGTATGGAATGTTTTTTTCAAGTCTCTGTCTGGGGTTATAACTTCCAAGTCATAACCAAGTGAAATATTTGTCAATACCCCCACCAACACTCCTCTGCCTTCCTATTATGTTAACATGGCAGGAGTGTTGTAAATTATAGTTTGCACTTGATCACTAGGAACTTTTTTGTGTTGTTTAAACTTCAAACCAACTTGATAGTTGCTGATGCACATTCTAAAGTTTGTCACTTTGGATGTCAAGATGCTTTGAAGAATGTTCTGCATAAAACTTTTGCTTTCTTTATGTTATAATTAGTTTGAATCTGATGCTTTTCATGTTAGATGCTTGCCCTGTCAATTATTTGCTTGTATTCTATTTAATTTTGACAAGAAATATGGTGGATGAATTGCCTACTTAGAATTCTTGGTACAGGGTGTTGTGTTGTTATTTTTAGTGTGCTCTTTGCAACAAAGTATAGTTATTATTTCAATTCTGTTTTCATTTGCAATCCAGCTTGATTTCATAATAATTGAGGGGTCTGGACATTATATCCTTGGGGTACAATATCATTTTTGCTGTTAGGTTCGGTGCACACTTGAAATGTTTTATCTGTAGCAACAATGTCTAGAAAGTGGCATGACATATACTGACTATGGCAGATCACCATTCTCTCAGGATATTTGGTACTGATAAGGGCTACAGAAAATTGAAAGCACTAAAGCACGATGGAGTTGAAGATGATGGCAAGCAAACATAATGGAGAAAATTAGTTTCAAGGGCTTGACATAGAAGAGGGTTCCTGATCAAGGGCATGTTGGAAAAGGTCTCAATTGTGTCCCTGCATCTTGTTGTGCGATCACCTTTTTGTGTTTAATTGCTGTTCATGTTTACAGCATGTGCTAATGTGGAATCATTGGAAAGATTTCTTTGGACATTTTGCGACCCTTCTGTTCCTAGCATGAATGAAGTTGCTGTCCTATTCTTAACTTTCTTTTTCTTTTCCGATTTCAGAGTATCTGATATCTCTGTGCACTTATTATACTGGACTCTGATCTCATGTCAATTATGCATATAAAATGACCATAATCTTTTCCCCCTTCATTTGGTACTTTTCAAACCCAGTGGAAATTGGACCTGGCTAAATAATTTCGTGGGAATCACAGCATTTTATTTCCCTGTGCCTATTCACACATTCTGTTTATTTCTAGGTCTTCCAGTCTAAAACCTAGCGTCAAATTACAAACTAGTTTGTATAGTTTAATGAACAGGATTTCCATTGCAGGATTGTTGAATCTGAGGGTGTTGAAGTTTGGCCTGCAAAAGATGATAAGTATATAGGTCCTTAATTCTTCTATGTTCCCTTTCCCCTTGATCAATATCATATCCTTTGCTAGCATGTATCATAGCTAGAATCTTAGCGTGGTACAAACTGTCTAGTTTTAGTTTTAGCAGCTCAAATGTCTGTTATTGATTAAGAACTAGTAGCTTGCAACTCGGCAGAATTGGATTGGAGGAGCAGAAAATGAACTAGGCTAGTTGTGAAGTTGATTTCTTGGCAAAACAATGCATGAAGCCAAGCATGATTGTTCAAGATGATGAAATCTTGGAGCCAGAACTTGCACCCTTGCAGCATTTCCTGGAAATTCCCATCGCAGAAGGGTGCAAGAATAAACATCTGTTAGGGTGATGTAAAGCCATTCTCATGGCAAACCAACCCACACATACACCTGCAAGTTGATCCTACTGACTAACATTGCTTTAGACGAAAAATAGGAGAAGGTCGTCCTCGTGATTCTTTATTCCCTGTTTGGGTGGGTGAACGCTGAATTCTTGTCTCTCTTTTCTTTGCCAATAATTGGAAAGAAAAGTTGATTGGCATGTGATGATTGGACGTACATGGACGTCCATTCCATCAAATATATGTCTCTCACCAAACAAATCCTAACTTTTTCACTAGCAAGGAAAGAAGGCTTTGGTGGGCTTTTTCGTTTTTCTTTTTAATTATTTTGGAGTGCAAAATTCTTTGTGTTTTCTAAGTTTCGTAGGCAGGTTCCTGGCCCTGCTTTAGTATCTAATCTCTTTTATATAATTTCCAAATCCTTATTTGGCCCCATTCCTCGATCCTTTGACTTGACACTTTCTCCCCTTCTCTTATCTTTTTTATACAAATGCTCTCCAATTTTAAGGTTTCAAACATATTGGTTAAATAAATAAATTTATTTGTGAGGTTAATTTTATTTTGTAAAAGCTTAATATTTTTAAAAAATCTTTAAATTATTTAAAAAATTTAAATAAATTTTTATATTTTTAATTAAAATATTATTTATTAATATATATCACGTAATGTTAACCTAACATGTTAACACATTATAATTAATATTGATATAATATGTTAAAATATTATAATTACTTATAAATGATATGTTAATTTGACATGATAATATATTAATTTAAAAATATCAACGGTAGTGTCATGTAGATGTAAAATGATAAATGACATTTTAACTAATAATAATAAGTCAATCATTAGTTTTAAGAACTTTTTTATTTTAAAATAAAAGTACAGAAGTCTTATAGAAGGTAATAAACGAATAAAATTTATTTAAATTTTTTGAACATTATGTTATTTTTTTTGAAAATAAAAAAAATTCATTCATCATTAAAAGAAATAAAAAAATACCCTGAAAAACAATGAAAAAAATATTTAACTCGAGGTCTAAATTATAGAAGCACATGATAAATGTATGTATACTTTCTTTTATTTAAAAATTATAGAGATTGATTGTACCAAAATAAAAATTTATGAGATGAATGAATTCACACATGTTATAATTACGAACAAGAGCTGACTAATTAAATGTTTATTTTAAATGAGAATTAATACTGATTTTAAGACATGTATCTGGTTTGAAAAGAAAAGGGCAAAAGAAAAACTTGATATTATTGATAAAGGCGGCCCACCACGTGCTCAAACCAAAAACCTTAACATCGCTCATTCATGGAAGGGGGAAATTTCATAATGGGGCAATGGAACAAGAATAATTATTGTTTGAACCGCTGAGAAAAAGTAATTACAACTAAGGATACCATGAATCTTATAATTATTAGATAATCACCATCTTATCCCTAATTAAATTGCTTTCTTTGCTCATCCTTTAAACTCCAGGTTTGAAGAAGAAGAAAAAAAGCTATCGAAAGATACAACATCATTAATAAAATTGATAATAGTTGTTTTATTTGTCGAAATAACTTAATTAATGATGAATTTGTTCAATTATCCTGATTTGGCATGCTATGTCTAGATCTCAAGCAAAATAGATAAGAGTCTAACATGTTGAGAAAAAAAATAATTTCGTCAAATTAGATTCAATAATATTGAATTTAATCTAAATTGATTAGATCTGATTAGATAATTATTGAGTTTTTGTTTATTGTGTTTTGCTTTTCTGGTCGATGCAACAATGTCGTGACGTATTATTATAGTCGATGCAACCAATGTTGAGACGTCAACTCTGACAGCGTCGATTCTCTCTCTTACTATTGGCTAAGGTTAACGATGAGAAATTTAGAAAAAATGATAAAATTAAAAATGCAAGTATCGATTTTGATAATTATATATCAACTTATTTCCTTCGAAGTAATTATTTTTATTTCATTAAAGTGCAAACTCTCAAATATTCTTGGTTCCATTGCCTCATTTTGAAATTCCCCTCTTTTAACAGGGGGGAAAATGAGGTCATCTAATGCAAGTAAAGGTTTTGTCTGCTTTTGCAACACTCTTTCGCTTTTTGCTTCTTGTCTGATCGTTAATGAAAGGAAAAAGAGGGCTAGCCCTTGGTTTCTCATGCTGGATTACACCTTTATATTCTTTTTAGTGGTTGATTGATTGTCTTTAAACCAAACTCACCACTCACACAAATACATACAATGGAAAGAGCTTGCTTTCATCATTTCATGTCTTATTTATACCCAATTTTTTCCTTGAATGAATCTTTTAAGCAATCCTCACATCTTCGTAGAATTTGGCCAACATATTCAATGAAATGATATGAATAAATAAAACTATTATCATTTCGGATAAAAGATTTTCATTTCTTGAGAAAGAACCAACCAACAAAAGCTAGTCTCAGTTTCATTTTTTTTTTTTGCTATATTTTGTATTTCTAATATCCCATTTTTCCCCCACTATCTTTCATAACTTGATATTTTCGCCCCTCCTCCCAAATCTTCTCCTTCAAAAAAGGGCTGAAAATACAATTAGGAAAAGAACCCTAAGCTTTTCACTGCCCCATAAACTAGACCTCAGAAAGGCCAAAAAGAAAAGGAGAATAGAGAGAGAGAGAGAGATAGAGAGAGAATGAAACTCCGAATGCCTACGTGGCTCTCCTTAGATCCACCACGACTACGCTAACGTTGTCTGTACTATGCCTGGCCAGCGCCAGCTTTGTCAGCAGCATGGAAGCGTCGGTGCAAGCCTTGTCCGAGATCTCTCCCATTATGGATCCAAAAACCGCCTCCCGTTCCATTCCTTCCGCCAGCGAACACGGCGGCGCGTGCAGGTTACCCTTCCCCCTCAAACACATACGCGCCACACCGCACGCCGTATCATTCGACACAACATCCCATAAACCATCGCTCGCAAGGATCAAACAATCATCCTCCGCCGTCCGGTCCGTGATCGTGACCTCCGGCTCACAGCTCACGTAAGGTTTCAAGTAGTTATCCCCTGTGTTCGCAGATAATGTTTTCAATTAAGCGGCGTACGATAAGGAAATGGTGCAATCATGCTCCGGTGGTTAAGAGAGTGAATCTGAAACTTTTACCTATAGCTCTAGACATTGCGAGAACCCCCAGGACCCGAGGGCCGTCCCAATAAATGACCCGACCGCCTGCTTCTTGGATCCGGTTCAGCTCATCCGGACGATCCGGCTGTTAACATGAATCAAAAGAGCTTTAGTCACATTGCCATATTACGGTTTAATAAAAGCATTATTTATTTTTCAAAACTTCGTTATTAGAAACTGCCTAAATAAATCCCTGCCGTTGGATTCAGAAGAGCTCATTGTTTCCGCATGGTATGCATGAGGTTAATGCACCTAAATACTCTTCCACGTTTTAGCTTCTTAAGCTGTTAAACAGCCTAGAAACTAAAACGGGCAAACAAAAAGGGCACAGAAAAGAAAAGGGCGTGATTTTGGACACAATCAAGTCTTGTTTCTTAAAGAAGTCGTTTGGTTAATTGGAAACTGAAAAAAGAAAGAAAATTGGCAATTTTCGAATAATTCCTATCTGTTATCTTGTCTCTAGCCTTAAATCATATGATTAATAAAACATGATTACAGAGAGAGAAAGACCGTTTTCTTTTATTGGGAGCAGTTTCCCAGAAACCAAACAGGCTAAAGGAGGGCGGCGAGAGAGAGAGAGCTAAAGTGCTAACCTTGTGATCAGACGATAAAGGAACGGGCTTGCCGTTACGACACAAAACAGCTCTAGAATCACCGCAGTTAGCAACAATAATCTTATTAGGCGTTACGATAGCGACAACGCAGTAGATCCAACAGCATCGCACTCGGGGGACTGTAACTCGCAACGGCAATTAGCTCCAACCACGCTCTCGTTCCACTTGATCACTTCTTTATCCATGCGTGTGAAGCTACGCTCCATCGCACCTTTCCATTCCTCCTCCTCACCCTGCAACTCTTCTTTCACCAGCTCATGTACCGCTCTCTGCATCTCATCGCCACCTAACAAACAGCAACAACCAAAACCGCCAAAAAACTTTTCAATTTTCCCCATAAAAGAAAAGGAATAACTGATCTTTTCATTTTAATTTTTTAAATTACAAGACTCGTACGTGAGAGCAACCGTGGCCATCGTAGACGCCAAAATAGTGAAACCCAGTGGCCGCAGAGACCTGGCCTTGGCGCTGAAACGACGGGTGAATAGCGACGGCGTCTTCCATGTCTCTTCGCCTTCCACAAACCGAAGCGACGCCGAATTTCGGATAGAACTCTGAATCGGTTAGAGGCAACAAAAGGGAGGGCTCGAGTGACTTTTCACCATCGTTCCTTTCGTTTTCGATCTTCCGTTTTTAACTTTTACCTTTTGTTTATTCCCGTCTTCATCGGATGCAGAATTGTCAACAGCGTTTTCACAGTCTAGAGACAATGAGGCTGTGTAAATTTGGAGCTTCTGGCGTTTCCGGCCATTCTCAGCCTCTGATGGGGCCACGTCAGTGACGAATTTTATCCGTCTTATCTCCATTCTACGTCTCCTGGCTGCACGAGAGCTTGGCTCGCACGGAGCTGATGCTTCGCCTTCGCTCACCATTCCGCAGCAGATCTCCGCCATTACAACAATTAAAACCACCCGATTATCATCAAAATTTCTGGTAAGAAATCTCGAAACCTCTTTTTCTTGAAAATTTTTTTTCTTAATTACGCTTTTCTTTTTTAAAAAATCAACGTAAAATCGAATGCGAAAATGAAATGGACAAGAACGCTCGCGCGCTCCATTGAGGGAGGCTTTTAAAAGGAAGAGGCTTTCGGTTTCAGTGGGAGGATGGAAGCTGCTTTTTGGGTCGCCACGGGCAGGCTGCCCATCACCGTCACGGGCAGGCCGAAATCAGGTAGTACTGTTTTGTACCGTGACGCAGTGCTCTTTTCCCTAAATGAACTCATCTTCACCGTTGATCTCACTTCTCCCTTCCCTGTCAAATCCACCACGTGTTGGCTCTCATAACGTACCCTCTTACGTGGCCCAATCAACTGTCAACAGCGCTATCAGAGGAACTTCCTTTCCTGACACGCATGTGGTCCTTCCCTAAGACGTTGGTTTTTCTTTTAATTGCCCTTTTTTGTGTTTTGAACTTGCTTTTGAGGAGAGATAGAGGAAAAAGAAAGAGTCTCCTCTTTTCGATTTTGAGTTGCTGTCCACGTGTCTCCATCGTGGAATACGAGAATGAGCCACGATTTTTTTTCCTCTCGAAATTCCAACTTTATTCGGCTTAGGTTTTCGTGGGCCAATCAAATTTGTCTACGTATCCGTTGCTGATTTGACTTGTGGGTCCCGACGTCCACATAGTTGACGCTTATGTAGAACATCTAGAGCTCCTTCTCCTCAATCTCGAACGCGTGTCTGACCCGACCCGAATGAGTTAATTAATCACTTGACTTTAATTTAAAACATTTGCCCCACAGAATTTATTATTTTTGCAGTTTGGGCCCCCAGGCAAGGGAGACTGGAGGAGGAACCCGAGCCGCTTTTAAACCTTTTACCGTACAAATTATGAGAGGGGAGGGGAGCATATTGTCAGGTGGGCAGCAACATAATCACACGAACTGGATTCTGCAGGACACGTGGGGGAGTAAGATTGGACAACGTGTGAACTGACAGAGAGGACAGTACGGGATAATGGGGGCCACAGGTGAGGTAACCTGTAGACAAAGGTACACGTGTAAAGTTAAGCTGGCACGCAAAATTGGAAGTAGTAGCAGGGGGAGCAGGGGTTGCATGAAGTCGACACATTGGAAAAAAAGGCGGAAAGGTTGCCACGTGATTTCTGGGAGTGAAAAAAAATAAAAAAAAAAAGGAAAATTGAGGTCCAGGGACAGAGTAGACAACTAGGGGAAGAGAAAAACCTTTAACAAAAAAGAGTTTAAACAAATCCAAATGCGGAATGTTTGGTTAGGTTGGTTTTGGTTTCACGTCCATCTTCTTCTCCGTGAAATTGAAACCCTACCAAACTCTCTTCTCCATTAAAAAAAAAAATGATACAGAAGAAGCGAAATTCCTTCTTTTCCGTTAGTAGGAAACAGGGCCACGAAATGAGGAAAGAAAGGGAGTGTATTCCTGTATCGTCCCACGTAAAGGGGTGTCGAAGAAAACGAGAGACTTCTCTTGGGGCGTAAAGGAAGTGACGCGTGGCTAACAGGGTTGAAAGGATTGGGGAGGTGAGGTGGGAAGGGAGAGAGGGGTACGTGGAGAGAAGATCATGAACACGTAGGGGGGGAAGCGGAAAAAGAGGGCAGGTGTGTGCGTGTGACTGTGAGAGAGAGAGGGTGTTTGGTTTAGAAAGAAAGAACTTCGAGGTAAGGGAAATTTGGTGGTGGGGGAGGTGGTACGTGGTGAGAATAGTTTTGTGCATGTTGGGCAGATTGCATGTAGGCGTAGATTTCAGGGCATGGTTTAGATTACATTTGGCACCTGTGACATAACCCACAGCATGCCAAAAAAAGGGCGGGACTGTGGCTGTATAAGTCTAGGAAGAGGGGTTTTGCAGTTGACACCTAAGTTTGGTTGCAGGTTGTATCTGCCAGCCTAGAACAGGGAACTTAAGTTCAGGGAATTGGAGGATTTTAGGGGCTTTCTCCTTAAAAGGAAAAAAAAAATTGTTGGAGTTTAAAGGTCATGGAAAATTAAAGCATTTAGATCATTTTTGATACTAGTTATGACAATTTGTTTCATAAAGTACAATCACTCTGAAGAAGAACATGGAAAAAGGAAAAAAAAAAGGCAGCTTAAAGTGCTACCCTGAACCGTCTTATTGACAAAAATAATACTGACTACATATATAATACACTTTTTCTGAGAGAAGTGAACTTGCATATATGGAGCTTAGGACTAAACCTAAGCCTCCATTACTTAGTTCAAGTAAATATATTTTGCCGAAGAGCGAATCCCAATGAGAGTTTCTTTGTACCCGAAAGGGATGTTATTGATTTTCTTGAGAAAGTGATATGACTGTACACCAAGATTAATTTTAAAACATAGATGTAATATTAAAATGGATTCAGCTTATCATTAATCAATTACATATTTGAAGCCAAAAAAAAACTTCTTCATTACGTTTGAAATATTGTTTGGAGAATATATTTATTGGAACCAAACTCTATCAAATTGATTGTCTGATCAGTCTTACCTTAGTATGGTATAGCTCAGCTTCAACGTGGCTTCGGCACTGCACATTGATCGATGAATGGCACGAGTGTTTCTCGAGTTATCGTCATGGGATTGAATATTTCAACACCAACAATATTAATTTGCTCGATTGATTTGTCTACAGGTTCTTATTTTAATACGTTTATGTCGTGGGAAATGAATTTTCAGAGGGTATCCTCTTCCACTAGTCGTTGGTTTCTTTTTTCTTATACACCAAAGGGGGAATTGAATTCTTGTAAGGAACAGACGACGTGTGAATGGACTTTTGTTAATAATGTCCACTTTGAGTATTTTTCTTTCTCTCACTTTGCTTTTATGTGTGTCACAAAGGCAAATGTACTAGGTCTCACGATGCTTACGTTCTTTTAAACTAAAGCACTCTGGGCTGTTCAGAGTTTGGATTGCTTGTATATCTAACGCCGCTCCCAATCAACCAGATGTAATCAATTCCTGATTTAGAGATTTGTTTCGAGGCAATAAACCCTCAAAATCGCACAATCCAGGGATTAGACTTGTGATCTTTGTTTGCTTTGCGTGTGAATTAATGTTACAAAGTTTCTCTGGTTTCGGTCAGGTTTCCTTTCCTAATTATTCTTAATCCTTCCAGGATTTGTCAAATTAACATTATTCGGAGTTTTCAACTTTAGTCCTTCTCACTCTATTCCGTCCAGTGAAACTAGTTGAAGAATTACAAGTTTCCACGTCATTGTAGTCGCTTTCTTCACTTAGACAGCATCATCCATGTTGTCCTCAAAGATGGTGGAACATGTGCCATAGCCGAATGATCTCTTTCAAGGAACACATCAGCTGAGTTCCCCCTCCGTTGCCCACAGAAAGATGAGGCCCCCCTTTTATCAAAATCATCAAGTTTTGGTTTGGTAAGTAATTAGGTGATTTGGTTACCGGAAGAAATTAATTTAAGAGGGAAGGTAGGTGCCATGGTCACCAGGAGTAAATCTATAAATTTTTCTCAATGATGTCATAATTAAAAAATAATAATATATTAAAATTTATAAATTAAAAGTTTTAATTTAATATTTTAAAATAAAAACATATAAAAAAAACCTATAATTGTTCACTATCATTTTTTATATTTTAAAAACGTTGCATGATAATATCAGTAAAAACACTATAAATACATCTAATAATATTAGAATTAAATAAAATATGATCTTATATAGTAAATTATCAAACTCAATAAGTTAGGTGAAGTGAAGATACCGTAATTTTTCTCATGGTAAAAGTTAAAAATGGATAAATATTCCACTCTCTTGTTTTTTGGGTGAAGATACAGTTGAAGGGGGTGTTTTGTTTCCATTACTTTTGTATTTTGCTCCTTTTATGTGGAAGAACACTTTTCTAAAATAAAAAATAATATGATAGTTTTTAATTTATTAATCAAAACTAAATATAAACATCCAAAAACCACATAAAATTAAATAAAAAATCAAATAATCAATATCTACAAAATAAATAAATAAATTTATACTTTTAATATATTATTTGAAAGGCAATATTATTTTCTATTAACTAGATTATAATTATAAACTCAAACTATTCAATTAATTAAAAATATTTAGACATAAAATATTTAAAACTTAATTTTGATTAAAGATTATTTACCATTAAAGTCTAGTTGAGTTACTTTGAGATAGTGAAAAACACAATCAAAGGATTGAGAAGAGAAAATTTCAGATCTCCTGAGTAGGACTTGAACTTTTGAAAAGAAAAAGAAGTTTAAGTTTTGACTTTTCTAATAAAATCTTAAATTATAGAAGAAAAATATTTTATCTTTTCATGTAATATTTAAATATTAAAATATAAATTATTTTTTGATAAATTTATTTTTTAAATAATATTTAAATATTATTAATATATAGATTTTTTAATAAAATTCACTTTTTGACACTACTTACAAATTGTAAAAAAAATAATGAGTTCATTAGTATTATTAAATATATAAAATTTTTAAATAAATAATATAATAAATAAATATGACACTGCTCTCATGAAAATAAGTCCACTCTTGATTATCACAAGTTTTTATTGTTTATATTTTTATTGATGTGAAATTTGTGACATGATTTATTTTGTCCTGTATTTATCTTTAAACTCATATCTCTTATGAAAGATTTTATATTAATGAAAAATTAAATAGATTTTAATAGTACTTGTTATTTTAATTCAAAAAACATATTTATTAAGTTAAAAGAAGATTGACGAGCTTGTCCTGTGAAATAAGTGTGGAATCATTTTGCAAGGAACCATTTAGATTTGGTTGGCCGTTTCAACAAAGCTCAAAATATGTAAATATGGTTTATAGAGAATCAAAGTTACAGATATGTTGGGCATAAAAACAAAGTTCAGGCTCATAGTTGAGCTAGCCTTTTCAGGCTCACGCCTTATCTGACCCATGATATGTCTAGTTGAAAAGCGTCTTATTATAAAGAGTCTTATGCATAACAAATTGCGAAGTGGGGTGGGTGGTGTGCAATTTCTTTTCAAGCTATGTTTGATGGGAAGAAGAGGCCGTTCAGTGTGATCCCTCCATCGACGTAAATGATCTGCCCTGTTATATAAGAAGCTGCAGGCAGGCAGAGGAATGCCACCAATGATGAGACTTCCTTTGGCTCTCCGATGCGTCCCATTGGAGTCTTAGTGATGATAGCCTCTAGTGCTTTTTCATCATAAAAATTCTGCAAAGGAGAACGGAGAACAATCGTAATCAGCTCTTTCAGAATTGGAGAATGTGGAGCAAACTATGCTCTGACGAAGCTTTCCCAGTTTTCTAGCAAGGACAATGTAGCATTTGGTTTGTTAATGTTAGGTTGGCCTGTTGCCTCTTCTGCTAAATAATATTTTTCTAAGTTCTTCTCATTGTGGTAAAGTGATCCCACATGTTCATCTTTTTTCTAAACAAATCACTTTTATTTTATGTTGGGCGATATTCGTGCTGGCTAAGTTCAATTATAATCAATGCTAATAAGCATAGGAAAAGTTACTTACACGTTTAGCAAGGGGAGTTCTAATCAGCGAAGGTGCAACAGCATTAACCCTAATATTATCTCCCGCCCACTCACATGCCAAGTGTTTTGCAAGCTGGTTCATGGCCCCTGAAACAGATGACATGAGATTCGAGGAAATGGAAAAAAATTTAAGGTCAAATCTTCAATTTCGAAATGGATTTGTGTATATATACTTGCAGTAGAGGTAGTATATTAGGCAAGAGAGTTACCTTTGGTTGCTCCATATGTAGCCGCAGTTCTTACTGGCATTAGGCCAGCAATTGAAGAGAGAAGCACAATGCTTCCTTCCCCTGAAGCTTTCAAAAGAGGATGTGCAAGTAGGCTCAAGTTATGAGCTGACTCAAAATTGGTACCCATGAGAAATGAAACTTCTTCAGCCGTTTCCTCTGAAACCGGCTTTGCAACAGCGGTTCCCACATTGTTTATCTGCAGTCATACCAAACATCAGAACCACGAATCTCAAATTAGCCAAAATTCAAGAAATTATGAAAGCCAGTAATTTTGGAAGGAAGTAGGAAAGCGGATGATGATAATCACCAGGATGTTAAGTTTCCCATTGAATACAGAGGAGGCAGTGTTAATCAGCTTTTCCCTTTGGGCCTTCGACGAAACATCACAGACTGAACCAGTAACTTGGAAGCCCTTTGCTTGCCATTCAAGTAAGCACTTGTTGAGCTCCGTTTCGGTTCGGGAGCATGTATGAAATCTTGCTCCTAGTCCCGCTAGTTCCTCTACGATAGCATGCCTGATTGCAGTACTTGGTGTCAGTCAAACAGCAGGTAAAGGACAAAAACAGTCAGCATATGGTAAAAAAGTCCGAGAATCAAAAGAGAGAGAGGGGGAAGAGAGAAAAAGAACCCGATTCCTTTGGTTCCACCAGTAACAAGTGCAGTCATGCCATGAAGACTCCATCTGTTATCCTTGCTAGAGCTATCTGCTTCAGCCATTCTTACTTCTCTCTCTGCCTTATCCTTTATCTGCTTGCAGTTGAGATATGTTATGCATGCCACATAGTTGCCTTCCCACAGATGCCATTGGTTCAAAAGATTTAATAGGAAATTAAATGGAGGGAAAGGACAGCACTAACTGGTTTTGGTTCCACACGGTAGTCACAATGAATGGAAAAGCATAATTCTACATTAATTCTTTCTCATCCTACATCCCATCGTGCTATAGCCATTAGACCTTGCTTTCCATTAGCTCTCCTTCATAACTATTTAATAACATAAGGCATTACTAATTCGTCAACAATTAGGGAGGTAGTTGATTTTCTTTTTCATCCATGTTTAAGGAATATAGCAGAATAATTAACCAACCATTGGTCAAGTTTTTATTGTTTATATAAATGTTTGACAAAAATCATATGAAAAATTATCACCCGAGGAAAGTATTTGCACCAATCACTTAATTTATAATTATACTACTTGTAGGGATGAGCCAACTAAGCCAGATCAATTATTTAATCAAATAAATACAATTTAGGTAAAATAATTTGATCTAATTGATCCAAAATATTTGATCTAATTAATTTTTTATCAGTTCTTGATTTTAAAATTTTTGAACCAATCCATTCAAAAAATCAAATTAATTATATATATTAATATATCAAAATTTATATATATTAAAAAAATTGATAATAAACTTAATTAATAATTATAAATATCTTTTTTAATAATAATAAATAAATAAAAAAAGAAAAAGAGAACACGGTTGCCCCTCTCCCACGGTTAGTGCTTTTCAGGCCTATGGCCATCATTCCAGCTCCTCTAAACACCACCTGCCCGGGATTTCTTCGGCCAGGAGCCTTAAGATTTTAAAAAGGAAGATCGGATTGCAAACAGAGAGAAAAAAACCAAAAAAAAAGAGAGGAAAAGAGCTGCTTGTCGCCGGATAGGAGGGAGGTCGGGGCTTTGTGGTGACTGGCAGAAGAGTGGAAAAGAGAGAGGAAAGGGCCGGCGAATGAGGAGAAAGAGAGAGAGAAATCGGCGGTGAAGAGAGGGGAGCCTGGTTTGGACGGCGTTGAGAGTGAAAGAGGAAGGATGGAGGCTGCAACCATGGTGAGAAGAAGATCTGGTGAAGGGAAAGAAAAGGAAGCATAAGTGGCTGAAGAAAGGGGAGAAGAAAAAACGTAGAGAAAAGGGGGAGAAAGTGAAAGAGGAAAGTGCCAAAAAAAAAAAAAGAAAAGAAAAGAGTAAGAAAGAGAAGAGAGGGCTGGGTTTATAAATAGGCCCATATTTTTTTCAAGTGTCCGCCTTTGGAAGTGGGCCAACAGATCGGGCCGCCGCTAGCTCACGCTAGTGCTAACAAATTTCTTGAGCTTACTTATACCTATTTGGTATGGACTCTTTTCACTTTCTTTTTATATGTTTGAACTTGTTTACATTTTATTAGTTACGTAAAAATATACATGTAAAATATTATTAGATTAAGAATTAAAGAAAAAAGTAAAAAAAATATAATAATAATAATGATAAATAGAAAGGTGGAAAAAAGGTAGATAAATATTTAGCCATAAATGTTTAGGTAGGTAAAATATAAAAAACAAACGAATGATAATAGGTTTGGGTAGAAAGTTATAAAAAAATTAAGAGCAATTTAGTACTAAAAGGAAATAATTTAAATAAGAAACAATAGGAAAAATGCTTAGTTGTAGAAAAATGAGTTAAACAGATGAAAAATATACCACACAATGAAATATTTAGTTTTAAGAAAGGATAGGCTAAGTAGGAAAAAAATGAGTTTTTAAAAATATATATACTTAATCACAAGAAAATAGAGTAAGCAAGCAAAAAATATAATAAATAAGATTTATTTGGTCATAAAAGATAAAATATATAAAAAATAAAAAAATATTTATTCACAAAAAGGATAGATTAAGTAAAACATACATGTATATAATGCTAGGGTAGAATGATTATAACAATAGATTTAGGCAAAAAGTAAACAGTTGTAGCTAAGTACTAAAAATAGTGAGGTAAAGAAAATGGCAAAAATCATAATAATAAAATAAGTATTAAGGATTAACAGTTATGAGAGTGTATAGGTTCGGTCGATAAAATGCCATAATATAACTCACATAAACTATATAAATTAGACCGATGATGGGATGTTGGAACGCGAAAAGTAGCAATTCTGAGTGAATTTTCTTAGGTTAGGGATCTCGATTAAGACTCCACCAGTACAATGGGAGGGTCTTAATTCAGAATTTCGATATTCTTAATTATAAATAAAATCATACATGTTTAATACTAATTAATCAAAATATACAAACAAAAGGAATAAAGAATTAATGATATCAATAAATTTGTTAATCACAATAATACAAAAAAATGGATAAAATACATATGCAATAATAATTACAGATAAGATAAAAATACTTGGTCTAAAAAAAATCGTTTTGGAAAATTTCATATAAATAAATGAATTAAGTACTTACATAGCAAAATACCTAACAGAATAAAAATAGAACAATAAATAAATGTAAAATATTTGATCATAAAAAATATGCAGACAAATAAAAAATAGTAAATTTTGTGAAAGATAAGAAACGAACATTGAATTTATAATGCATCATGTACCATGGTTGCATTTGTAAATGTCATGGCATATAGAAATATTCTGAATACGAGCATAAGCCCTGATGATGGGACTTTCCAAAGAAGCTTGCGAAGGCAAGTTTCTTCGGTAAACTCCCTAGGCAAAAAGATACTTCTGGATCCCACCAGTATAATGGGAGGGCTCGGAGAAACATCTTTAATATAGTTTGGGTCTATTTTTATCCTTGTATCTTTCATGGGGGCCCACATTAATGAATATTTGAGTTTATTTTGATTTCACTTGTCACAAACCGAAACTTAAGCCCAACCTCTTTACCCGTTGAGGAGAAAGACTCTTACGCTAGTTCAGGTCTACCTCGATCCTTGTATCTCTTATAGTGGCCCACATTAGTGAATATTTGAGTTTGCTTTGATACCATTTATCACAAGTCGAAACTTAAGCCCAACTTCATACGATTTTAAATTCTAAAAATAGAGCTTAAGTAAGCTTATAAATCACAGATCCACATTCTCAATCCAAAAGGCATGCCTAATAAGTGGTGGAAGACCCATATTTATATACCAAAAACTCACCTCATCTCTTATTGATGTGGGATCCGTGACATTAGCACATAGTTTATACATATTTCTGAACCTACACAAGCCATATATTGGCTAACAAGCTGGTTTGTGTCATACAACCCTTAATACAATAATAACATATATTGACATGACGCCAATACATGTTGAAAACTAATTCGGAAGTGGAAAATCCATAGTCAGACTTAACAGAGTGGATATATTGAAATGGAGACTTACCGAATGCCAAAATTAGTTTGTTAAAAGACGACCCTAGCCCCTCACTGCCCAATAACCTATTTATCTGCACAGGGTACAACAAAGGGGTAAGTTATATAATACTAAAAGGTGTAAATAACTCAAATATATTAGTGTAGATAATCACACACACACACACACACATTGCACCATCACGCATACAAAATGTTTTAATAAACATTTCCAACATTAGGGGCATATCATTCATCCTTAAGAGTTTTTCACAAATTTCTTAAATCACATGTATACCACTATATGTCCGTAAGTAGTGCATATCAAATTAGGCTTATATATGAAGCCATCACAGATTAATCTTCATAGGCACACCATAGTTGCCAATGTGTCATATCAAATTCAAATTTATCTCTGTCTACTCAAGGCTTATAACATATCACTCATATTTCAAATCATAATCATAGAGTGATTATTCTTGGACATAATAAAATCATGCATGGTAGCCAATCAGCAGAGTCAAATCACGTTCAAGTTTAAGTCATTGGCGGAGCATTAAATCATGCGCATGTCGAAGCAATGGGAGTAAGGTCAAATCACGCTTGGAGTCGAAACATGCGGTGGAGAACAGATCACGCTTAATGCCAAAACTATTGGCGAAGAATTAAAGTCATCATTCGGAGTACTCAACGAATGGCATCAAGGCACTGCAAGCAGGAATCACAAGCGGGATTAATACCACCTTCCCTGCTTACAACCATCTCTACAAGCAGAGAACAAAGTCACAAGAATAGGACTCCACTCAACCTCAAATCAAATCAACGTCCAAAATTTTCCTCATCGAGCGGAATATAAATCCACAATCAAGGCCATCATGCCTTTGATATCACATATATCCACCACTTCACATCAAAGATTATTCTTAATGAATTTCAAACACTATCTAGCTCAATACCATTTCTAAGCGCTCTCGATTTTCCAAGGCATTAAATATTCATAATCCTCCGAGAAGTTAATTGTCTGGAGTAACTATTCCTAGACATTCCGTATAATTGACTAAACTTCCTAGTCAAGGCTCAAACATACACCGCTATAGACCATTATGTGGCTTGCACTACGGCACACACATACACAACATATATATCATATATATATGTATATAATTTATTAATCTAGGCACAGGCATTTATATACATACATAATATTTTTGTACCATGGCAGTGCATCAATCAATGCGTGATGCATGACATCCATTTTATTTAACAAATAAATCCATTCACAATAACAGTCGAAAGTGCTGTTTTGCCACCAAGCTCAACTTCTAGCCTCCAACCATTGCCTACCACCAATAGGTCAATAGCTTCAATTTTCCCTTGAACATAAGCTTTATTTCCTACCTTTCAAAAATTTTCAACTTTTCAAAAATAAGCTTTATTCTAACTTTTCATTGTTATAAAACCTATGTTCCAAATCTTATGTTCAAAAGGCTTAAATCCTTAGCTTAAGTGTTAGATTGCCTAAATCATAGTTTTAAATCTCCAGCAAAATCAAAGGGGAATTATACCCAAGTTAAAATGAATGGGTTTCAAAATTCTAAATCAATTAAATTGAAAATTAATGGGTAAAAAAGCTTAATGTTTCATCTAGAGTGGCATTCCAAGCTTTAATACACTTTAATCGAGGCCAAAAATCAAGTTCGAGCCTTAGGGTTTTGGAGGGTGGAGAGAGAAAAGGGTTTGGGTTTTGTTTTAAATTGAATGGAATGCCTAAGACCCCTTTTTATTTTTGCAATTATACATAGATGTATTGATACATTTGCACGATTTCCCTTCAAATCTATCAATACATGGAGTCATGTATCGATAGTATCAATAGATTTCAAATAGAATGCTTTTTGCTTGAAATCTATCGATAGATTTGAGAGTCTATCGATACTTTTTCCACTGAATGCCCCTTGTTTTAGATCTATTGATAAATTTGGACAATGTATCGATATGTTCATCCTAGTTCAAATCTATCGATACATTCTTGAATTTATCGATAGAAAATGTCTTATTTGCTTCATCGTGTTTTTCTAGCTAAGAATGTATCAATACATTTTCCTTTGTATGGACATTTCAACACTCCAACTTTAAAAAATCCAAATCTTAACATCCCAAATCATTCCTTTGTATGTACTTTAAAGTATTTGTTTTGGCATATAGAAGGGGCAAAAGCATAATTTCAAATGGGGTAAAGGAAAAAGAGAGGCTTTATCTCCACTAGAGGCTCATAAGAATACATCATTCCATAAACATATTGTTAGAAAAAAGTTCCTACGAAAGAAATGAAAATAAAATAAAGCAAGTAAATACAGTAAAAAGTCTGAAGTGTGGTATCACTGTTTTTAAGGGTAATTTCACCTTTTCGGAATACACGACTTTGTGTAAAAGAATTGTAGCAGTTATCCTTCAAGATTCAAAAATCAATTACTTATAGTTTACACAAACTAATAAGGGATAGCAGGAACAGTAAAAAGATTTTTTCTCAAAAAATAAAACCTAGTAGGAAAGGAATGAAAATAGAAAAATAGTATGCAAAGAAACTTGATAGGAGAGTAGTATGAGAAGCCTTGCTTGGTGCGTGTTGTAACTGAGGTAGGGAGGTTGTATTTATAGGCAAAGGATGAAGTGAATGTTGCAACAAATCAAGGGAGGTTTTGAATCTAATTCATTCAAAGGTTGAGAAAGCTTAAAAAAAAAATAAATTAAAGCTAAGGTATAAAAATTAACCTGAACATAGCCGACGTGTATATTTGTGCACAAAAGAAGAAATTTGAATTTTTTCAAAACTTAGTCCAATCTTGTGTGTATGCGAATCCACTCTTTTTTCTTCTTTGCAATAAGTCTATAATGAGTTTGCTTATTTAAAACACTCATACCTTAATATATCTTAACAAGGTAAGATATTTGAATCTTATAAAATATATTATTTTTTCAACATGTTTATCTTCTTTGCCACCACTCCATTTATTCTTTCATCAATTGCCTACGAAAACTGCCTCTACTATAGCTGATTTTCCAGATGAAAACAACTTTGGTACAACAATTTTCAGATTGGTGAATTCTGTCGCATGGAAATTCAAGTGTTTATGGGTCGAATATATTTGTCACATAGACATCCACATCATTGTGATTTATGCCAGTATTCATCCATATTGATGTCCACATAATATTAAGGTGGTAGATTTTTTTCAATTTTGATGACGGTTGACTGACAAAATGAATAAAATTAGAATATTTTTATAAAGTAATGAAATTAAAAATTAAGTATTAGAATTCACGAATGAAAATAAAATATTATACAAAAGTCATAAATGTTTGATGCTAGTTAGAGAGAAAATCATTTCTAAAATTTGTAGTCTATTCACTAGAGTTCCACATGTCCTAATTGTGACCCTACCCTTTCCATAACATTTCGTCTCTTCAATTAACTAATTTTCACTTAATATCTTATTTCTGTTTGGAATTAGTCAACCAATGAGCTCATAAGCCTTTTAATTCTTGAATATTAATCTATATCATGGCATTATCAACTACAGATCGCAACAAAATATACATGGTAGAAGAGTAATTATAGACAAAATGCAAGAAGCAGCAGCTTTTGTGTCATTTTGGTAGACAATAGAAATGAAATCCAAATTCAAACAAGTGCAGCAGTTCAGATTTTTTAATTAATTAATATATAAATTAATAAAGTATTAATTTATCAATTAAATGATATCTTAATTAATTAATAAATATTTATGATCCTAAAGATATTAATGAGCCTACCCTTTATAAAACATTACTTCTCTTCTATTAACTAATTTTCACTTCAAGTCTTATTTCTTTTTGGATTTATTTATCCAATGTACTAATAGGCCTTTTAATTATTGAATATTAATTTATATCATGACATTATTAACTGCAGATGGCAACAATACATATATATATACATAGCTGAAGAGTAATTATAGCCAAAATGAAAGAAGCGGCAGCTTTTGTTTCATTATGGTAGACAACAGAAAGAAAATCCAAATTCAAACAAGGGCAGCTGCATACTCAGACTGGCAGATTAAGAGGGAAAAGAAGGAGAAAGACAAGCAACAACTAGGAAGCTGTAGCTGAGGTGCCAAATGCTTCATTTCTTATTTTTCTTGTTTTGTTTCTTGGGCAAAGCCTTATGCCCCATTTCAAGAAAGGGAATTAGCCTGGCTGTTCTTCCCGAGTAAGGTCTCATGGTAGAAGAAGGCATTCACTGACATGCCCCCATCGATGCTAAAAGTCTGCCCTGTTATATAAGAGGATGCTGGTAGGCACAGGAATCCCACCAAGGATGACACTTCC
>NW_018397257.1:9756634-9756844 GCF_002168275.2 Theobroma umbraticum
AGAACTCATAAATGTTGGAAAGGTTACACTAGAGCATGCAAGTTTTTGTTCCTCAGACTGTATAACGTTTTCAGTTTTGTAAATTAGTAGTATTTATAATTGTTGTCCTTCTCCTTGCTCGCAGTACATTCAAAAGTTTTCAGAGATTATTATCTCTCGAACTCCAATGGGACGAATTGGAGAGCCAGAGGAAGTGTCATCCTTGGTGGG
>NW_018397257.1:9756854-9760550 GCF_002168275.2 Theobroma umbraticum
CTACCAGCATCCTCTTATATAACTGGGCAGACGTTTTGCATCGATGGGGGCATGTCAGTGAATGGCTTCTTCTACCATGAAACCTTACTCGGGAAGAACATCCAGGCTAATTCCCAATCTCGGAATGCTGCATAAGGCTTTGCCCAAAAAACAAAACAAGAAATGATGCATTTGGCACCTCAGCTACAGCTTCCTAGTTGTTGCTTGTCTTTCTCTTTCTTTTCCCTCTTAATCTGCCAGTCTGAGTATGTAGCTGGTCAATTAAAAAACATTCTGAACTGCTACCCTTGTTTGAATTTGGATTTCCTTTCTGTTGCCTACCAAAAATGAAACAAAAGCTGCTGCTTCTTTCGTTTTGGCTATAACTACTCTTCTACTATATACATGCATATATATTGTTGCCATCTGTAGTCGATAATGCCATGATATAGATTAATCTTCAAGAATTAAAAGGCCTATGTGTACATTGGATGAATAAATCCAGAGAGAAATAAGACATCAAGTGAAAATTAGTTAATACTAGTGAAGTAATGTTTTAGAAAGGGTAGGCTCCCAAAATCCACATAATACATCATTTAGCCAATAGCATTATGTGGAAGTAGGACATACATAGGCCAACAAAAAGAGAGCTTGGAATTTTGTTGACAATGGTGTATTCATTAAATAGTACAATATCCTAATCAAATGTTACTTTAAATAATTGCACCATAAAACGATTATCAACTCTTTCCATCTTCCGAAAAAGCCATGAATATCCCGGTGAATAGACTACACATTTTAGAAATAATTCTCTCTGTAACTATTGCCCCATGTACCTCATGATGTGTTAAAATTGTTAAAATTGCATACATACATACATACATACAACTCATATTAGGACCCACTTTACTTTCTTAGATGCATTGTGGACCCTATTGCACCTTCTTGGTCACATGCAATGCCAGTATACGGGCCTCTTCTCGTGAACAAAGTTCGGTGTACTTATTTGATATTTTGGAAGTTCACAAGTTGCTGAGGTGATATATTTCGTTAATTTTTAATTTTTAATGATTATTGAAAATAAATGCATTTGGAATTATTTTTTTAAAAAAAATTGTAGATCCAAAGATTGAGTGTTTTAACATGGTATATGAAATAAAATATTATAAAAAAATACTGATGATTGGTGCATTTTACTAAAAAAAGGATATAAATTTTATGAAAAATGCTAAAATTAAATAATTTTTTTATCCAATAGAAAATATATATTATTATCATTTGATTGGTCATTTAATTATTTAATAATATAAATATTCTACCATTGATATAAATCCTCATTCATTATATGACTTTCTAAATAATGTGTTTCCTTATTGTATTAAATTATATGTTATTTCCTATAACTCTTAACTCAAATTATATGCATCAAGATATAATATGAATTTAATAGAAACAAATTAAATAAAAAATAAAATGTACAAATATACAAAATGGGTTCATACCCTAACTTCATGTGCTAACCATCCATACATGGAAAAAGTCAGTTATGTGTCCTTAATTGAACGTAGATATTGCTATTAAAACTCATCAGCCATGCAAAATCTTTTAAGTAAATTTTTGAATGAAGCAATGACAGAAAAATTCTAAATTTTTTGTATAACTAAAATTTAAATTTGTTGTGAATAATTTATTTTAGAAGAATTCAATGTTAATAAGAATATACAGATAGATTGATTGATAAAAAAAATTAATTCAATACATTGTGAAGGGTATATATGATATTCATTATCTATAGTTTTTGAAGTTGGTGCTCTGACATACAGATATAATATTAAATCGCTGAAAAACAGCTAAGTCTAGAGGCAGTTTCAACAGGTGATTCATCAAAGAATAAATAGAGTTGTGGAGGAGGAGATAAGAATGGACAGGCTTTAGCAAGTTGACAAAGCAATACATGACCTCATTGGGAGGATAAATTTTTGAGGTACGAGAAATTATTAACCTATATGATTAGTGTAATCATAGATTAAGTGCACTGAATTAACAACTTTCCTATATGATATATATATATATATATATATATATATATTGTTGAACATTTACTTAAACTACGAAAACTTGACTTAACAATGGATTAATTATTCTACTCCCTTTCCTTTTAATTTTACTTAGAAAAAAAATCAACTAATTACCTAATTGTTGAGTAATTAGTAATGCCCTATATATATGGATCATGGACTTCTTAATTTAGAGTTACTCTCTAGTATTTTGTTAACTCTAGATAATTAAAAGCTAGGTTTAACGTAGCCGTTTAGTATATAGAATTAGCAAGCAAAAATGGGATCTCAACACCTTCATCTTTCTTTGTTCACAATAAGCCCTTGTTGTTATCTAGGATAAGAAAGAATTCAACTAGAATTGGCTTGAGAGTGAACATTTTGCAACTCATCGTGAGTGCATTATGGAAACAACTACTCAACTGCTGTCATTTCCCCCATTTAATTTCCTATTGAATCTTTTGTCAGCAATGACCTACGTGGGAGGAACTGTCTATATATGCTTAATATATCTCAACTACAAGCCGGCATAGAGAGAGAAGTAAGAATGGCTCAAGCAGATAACTCTAGGAAGGACAACAGATGGAGTCTTCAAGGCATGACTGCACTTGTTACTGGTGGAACCAAAGGAATCGGGTTCTCTCTCTCTTCTCCCTCTCTTTCTTTTTACCACCTGCTCTTGCAAATTTGATACTACACCTCTTTTCTTGCTGCTTTACCTTTCAATATATTATATACTCGAAACTGGGTGACGGTTCATATATATCAGGCCATTGACATTGTCTTCTCCTTTACTTCCCTCATTGACTATTCACTTAGGTACAATAACTTAAAAATTAGTTATATGTTTATTGACAATGACAAAACTTTTTATGTATACACAGAACCATACAATTATGAATGCGATAAAGATGTGGGTTGAGTAAGTTAATAAAATCTGGAGACAGGTTCTGTTAAAAAAGATAAAATAAAATAAAAAATTTTGCTATGTTGTTTATACGTATTAATTAGACGTGACTTTTTAACTAGGGGCGCTTGGTATGAAGTGATGAAGTGATCTGTTTTGGTGATGAGATCATTATATACGATAAAATATTTTGTAAATCAAGGAAAACATGAATTAGATTTTTGTGTTCCTAAAAGTGACTGTGATGGTCGGTTCACCAAGACGATTTTGATTTCATTTTATGGGATTCTAGGGGAATTGTTAAAGGCTTATATTACAATTAACATGCTGATGTGAAGAGATTAATTTACTTTTGCCTGGATTATCCCAAAACGGAGCTAATATTTTACTCATCATAAATTAATACTGCAACCAGGTATGCTATCATAGAGGAATTAGCTGGACTGAGAGCACGAATACACACATGCTCCCGGACTGAAGCTGACCTCAACAAATGCTTACTTGACTGGGAAGCGAAGGGTTTCCAGGTTACTGGTTCGGTCTGTGATGTATCATCGCAGGCCCAAAGAGAGAAGCTAATAAACACTGTCTCCTCTGAATTTGGAGGAAAACTCAACATCCTGGTAAGTAAACATCCATTCTGATTCTTTTCTTTTTCTGGTAACTCTCATTCTGCATAGTGTCTCGACTCCGGAGCTATGCTAATGAGACGACATTTGTGGTTGCTATAATGCCAAACTGGTATCCTCAAAT
>NW_018397257.1:9760650-9772264 GCF_002168275.2 Theobroma umbraticum
ATTTGAGGATACCAGTTTGGCATTATAGCAACCACAAATGTCGTCTCATTAGCAGAACTCAGGAGTCGGGACAATATGCAGAATGAGAGTTACCAGAAAAAAGAAAGAATGAGAATGGATGTTTACTAACCAGGATGTTAAGTTTTCCACCAAATTCAGAGGAGACAGTGTTTATTAGCTTCTCCCTTTGGGCCTGAGATGATACATCACAGACTGAACCAGTAACCTGGAAACCCTTTGCGTCCCAATCAAGTAAGCATTTGTTGAGATCAGTTTCATTTCGTGAGCAGGTGTGTATTCTTGCTCCCAGTGCAGCTAATTCATCTACGATAGCATACCTGATCACAGTATTAATTTGTGATCATTCAAACAGATGCTCTATTTTACCAAGTTCCAAGGAGGAAAAGTATTTGATCTCTTCAGATCAGCATTGATATATCGTAACATAAGCCTTTAATCAATTTCCTCTAGAGTTAGATAAAATGGAATCACATGATCAACTCCAGTCTCATTTGTGTTGGTTAACTATCCCAAAAATTTTTTTTCTTAACTAATTTGTGCCATGTGGTAAAAAAAGTCATGCAATAGTTGCAATAACCGGTTATCAAATGAACTCTTTTTTTTTAATTGTAACATGTCAATTTAAACTTTATTTTTTATCATGTGGCATAAATTAGTACAAAAGAATTTATTTTTAACAAGAAATAAAAAAAATTTGATCTAAAATTGTGAGAACCAAACTTTGCTTGTACTTTTGCAGTACAAAAGCTGTTTCGTAAATTGTACTTAACACTCATTAATTAAAAACATAAAGTTCGAAAAGAACTCTTAAACTAGTTAAAAAAAATTTAAATAAATCTTTATTCTTTTATTATGTTAAATTAAGCTTGTATATTTTTATTTTAAGTTAAATTAGCCCTAATAACAAATAGTTTGATTAATTTTTATTAACCAAAATATCACTTATCATTTTATATTCATATGACACTAACGTGATGTTAATATAGAAAGCAAAAAATGTCACATGAACATGTCACCACACCACATTAACACGTCATGTCATCTTCAATTTTAATATGTTAATTTGTTACATCATCATCATCAATTATAACATTTCAACATATCATATTGATAGCATGTTGACTTAGTCAACTATTAATCATAAAGGTGAATTTAATTCGAAATAAAATTATAAAAATTTGATTTAACGTAATAAAATAATAAAAACTTATTTAAATTTTTCTAAGTAGTTTTAAAACTTTTTTAAATATTATATCTTAATTAAAATAAATACAAAATAAAAAAAAAGGAATATCTATGTTTGGGTTTACTAGTGTATAGTCACTTGCACAACTTAATCTTAATTTTTTTTTCTCGGTAATCTTTAACATATATATATATATATATATATATAATCTTTAGCTAATGACTCTCTTTATTAGAATTGAGGTTAAGATGTTAATTTCCATATTTAATGGTTCAATTCACGTGTATTAACAAATATAGATAAAGATAAATTATTTATAATACCCTAAAACTATGTAATTATGAAATCAGTGG
Source organism: Theobroma umbraticum (assembly GCF_002168275.2). Taxonomy (NCBI): domain Eukaryota; kingdom Viridiplantae; phylum Streptophyta; class Magnoliopsida; order Malvales; family Malvaceae; genus Theobroma; species Theobroma umbraticum. The sequence continues at coordinate 9,762,211 of NW_018397257.1, forward strand.
ATTTGATCAGAAAATCATACTAATACATATATAATATGAAAAAAAGGAGTCACATGCAACAAGGTAAGAGCAAAAGAAAAAATAAAGAGAGAGAGCGAGAGAGGTGACCCGATTCCTTTGGTTCCACCAGTAACAAGAGCAGTCATGGCATGAAGTGACCATCTGTTTTTCCTGCTACTGCTATGAGCTGCAGTTGCCTGATCAGCCATCTCCTCTTCCCTTGATCTCTTGCCTGCCAAACTGAGAATTATTGTGTTTATGGATAGCCTTCTCTCGGCTGCTCTTTGTGGCTAAAAGTTTGAACGAAATCAAGTGGAGACAAAAGAAAGGTAATGATATTTCAACAATTATTGATGTTATCTTTTCCCTTTTATTTGTACTTATTATTCTCAATCATTTTATCATAGAATTTACAATAATTTTTAATTTCATAAATATAAGTCCTATCAGTAAAGATTAAAACTTGAATGCAATAAGCACAAATAAAAGGGAAACGATAACATCAGTAATTGTTGAAATAGCATTATCCTTCCTTCGGAGGGTTAAAAGATTGGGCTTCTTTTATTTCAATATGGACAAAATACATATTAGATATTTTCTTGTTTCTGGTCCTTTTTGTCTTCTTTGAAGGATTAGAGATGAGGTCCTGCCCATTTCAAGAAGAAAATCTGGGGTCCTTAAGAGAAAGAAAATAGAATCTGGCATTTATAGGATCCCACAATGATTTATTACTAGAGTTCAAAGACGGAATAATTTATTTTCCGTATATCTTTTATTTTCTTCCTCCAGCAACAAATATTTATTCATCTTTTGCTGCAGTTGCTGTTCCTATTCTATGATTAATGAAACTTTTTGATTGAGCCAATATATACATAATATATGTATGACTCTCGAGTAAAAAGAAAGAGTGAGAAGCAAAGAATAAATGAGTAGCCAAACAAATGTGATTGACAATTAATGTCTGAAAGAATAAATCACCATAGACTCATCTTAAATAACTGACAATTATTGATGTTGTAATTTGTCTTTTGTTTGTGCTTATTGTCTCCAATTATTTGTTCGTTGAATCTATAACTTTATACAAGACTTTCGTCCCAAAATTTCTTTTCTAATTTCGTCCTTGATGGTGCACTTGTGATCAATATAATTGTTTCATATCGAAAATAGAGGAATATAATACACACGGAACTCAATCATTCAAAAAGACAAAATCTTAATCATCATTTCAAATTTTCGTGTTTTCAATTTGTACATGTAAGTTCAATTTCTTTATTCTCAAATAAGTCTTAATTCTTTTATTTCAATTAATTAAATCTTTTTATTTTTATTTTTAATCAAATAGATCCTTATAGCTAATGATTAACTTATAATTATTATTAATCAAAATGTCACTTATTATTTTTTATTCACATGATACTGACATGGCATTGGTGTAAAGGATAAAAATGTGTTATATTATTATTTATTATGACATAGAATGAAAGGTGATATTTTGACTAATAATAATTAGTTGACTCAAAATAAAAAAATAAAAACTTAATTGAACATAATGAAAGAATAAAAACTTAATTATTTAAATTTTTTGAATAATTCAAGATTTTTTCTAAAAAAGACCTTGGCGAGCATGTTTGGCCTAGTTTTTTTTTTTTTAACTTAAAAGCTATTGTCAAGCTCTTATAAAAAATAATAACTTTTAAAATTAAATTAAAGTTGTTTGGTAAATTTACTTTTTATAAGCTCTTTTTTATAGATAAGTTGTTTGACAAAATAACTTATGTAAACTCTAACTTTAGTGAAAATTACCATAAAAGGTATTTAAAAAATAACTTTTTATTAATCACAAATTTCTTTGGTCAAAATAAAAAAATAACTGTATTTTTTATCTATTTAAAATAAAATTTTGAAAATATAAAAAGAATTTGTATATAACATAAAGTTTATAATTAATAATAAATTATAAAAAAAAGAGTTCAACAAATAATTTATAAGTAACACATAATTCATAAATAATTTTTTATTAAATAATAATAAATAAAATCAAGAGAAAAATTAAATCCAATTAAAAAAATGAGAGATGAAAGAAAGCAGTCAGTCGACTACTAAAACCTTTAACCCTAACAATGGAGGAGAACCCATAAAAGAAAAAGAGAAATCTAGGATGGTAGTAATAATTCAAGAAAATCACGTTTAGCTATTGATGGCCTTACAATAAAGTTCACTTCCATGAACAATATTATCTGAATAACTATAATCAACAAATATTATTTCAATTTTCATTTAATTTATCTCAACAACCATTGACCTATTTAATTAATTATTTCATTCATAATAATCAAATATTATATACACCATAAAGAAGTTTAGAATAAATAAACATCACATAATTGTCATATGAAACAATAAACTGAAAAATATCAACTAATAAAAGAGAGTTTTCAAAGTTCAAAAAAAGATAAAAAAATAAAATAGAAAACAAAATAGAAAAAAAAATAATACATGAATGCAATTTTGAATTTTGAATCTTCTTTTTTCTTAATTTTTGTAAGAAAAAAAAATCTTAGAATGATGTTTTACAGAAAGGAAGAGAGGAGAGGGAGATCGATAGGGAGAGAAAGACGAGTATTTTTTGAGGGAGAAGATCTTTTTGAAAAAAAATAATTAGAAAAGATGAATGCAAATATACAATACATTCCGTAGCTTAAAAATAATAGAAGAGAGAGAAAAAAAAGAAATTCAAAGACGCTTTCAATGTCTTAGCTGTAATCACATGCCCCCTAAGGATTTTGTTTTGCCATAATTGTACAGGCATTTTTAATGGGAAAAAAGAGAATTTGTCCCTGGACAATAATTCAGCAAGTAGATGATCAGCCTTGCAATGCTTTTCATGCATATGGGAAGTTGAAGCCATTCACGTCACGCTTCCATCAACACAAATAATCCGTCCTGTTATGTAAGAGCCTACCGATTGGCATAGGAATGCCACCAAGGAAGACACTTCTTTAGGCTCTCCAATCCGTCCCAAAGGAGTTCTTGAGATTACAGATTTCAGACATTTTTTCTTCTTCGAAAGCCTGCAAGGGAGAGGAGCAAAGTTTGAGATTAAATTTGCCTGATCTAGAATTTTTCACTGATGGATTAATTTATGCGTACATGTAAATGGCACATTAATAAGAAACTTGATCTTGTTACAGCTTTGGTAACAGGGGTTCTAATCAACCCTGGCGCAACCCGAACGCTGCCAATTCCACCACAATGGCATACCATCTGTTGTCGTTCTTCTTGCTGCTCTCTGCCTCAGCCATTTTCCTTCCCATCGTCTTTCTATCTTCCTCTCTTACTATGTTAGGAAGACTAAATATACTATTTACAGATACCAGATGCAAATTAAGAACCAACTGTCAAATTCCAAACGTTCAACACTTGACTCTTGTAAAGCAAAAATCGTGAAAAGAAAATTGTCTTTGAAGACTTACCTCTTCTAGATAGAATTCAAGTATGCCTTCTTGCTTCAAGTTTTTGTTTCTGAAAATGTTTAGTTTGCCTAGTTTACTTTCCCAGTCCAGTCCTTACAAACCCATTTGATTTGAAATCTTCCCTTACCGGCCTCTAAACTTAGCATATAATCATACTTTAATTTTAAATGAACGATAAAAACAAAATCAAATGACCCAAACTCAGCCGACTCATGAAGAACATGCCATAAATTTTAACTATAAATTCTTGCAACTCAACAGCATACTTTTTTCCAATAAATAGAGAACTTTTCCTCCCTTCCTGAGGATGAATTCAATAATAAAATTTAATTTTCATTTTTCAAACTTGATCTTGAAAATAATAGATTTTACACAAAAGATGCTTATGAAATTCCTCTGTTTTGCTTTTGTTTCTTAGTCAAAAAGATAGGTGATTGCTAAATGTTAAAAGAGAAGTTTACACTAACCCTACTTTATTTCTTAATAACATTTTTATGTTTTTTAGATCATTTTTGAAGATCTAACCTCACTATATAAATTTTTAAATGCATTATGAATAAAATATAATGATAAAAATTACATACATTAATAAGGTTGCACTTTTTTATAGTGTTACTAAATGTGAAAAAAGTGAAGCTAAATGTTTAAATAGTAAAACTTTTTAAAATTTTACTGTATAAAAAAATAAGTCGCATAAAAAAGTGTGATTAAAACTCAATTTTTTTGTAATGTCTATCTTTTTTGTCTTGAAAAAATGAGAGAAATAAGGGTTTGGGTTTTTTTGTAGAACATTTAAGCCAGATAAGTTTAATATATACCAGTTTACTTCACCTACAAGAACTAAGAAAAGCATGCCAGAATGCAAATTTTGGTCGTACAAGAAAATTTGCTGGTCTTTCCATTCAATTGGGAAGAAAAACTCCTGCTCGTTCAAAGCTGTTCATCACAATTCATAATCATCTGTTGGATTTTTCCTTTTTAGGGAAAAAGTCTAGCATGACAAGATGTTTGTCTTGAAGCCCAAGGACTAGAAATTAAGTTCCCATGACATTTATCAAGCCCTCGATGAAGAACAAGTCACAAGGGGAAGCCAAACATCTACTTGCTTTGTATGACTCTCGGGCAAAATCAAAGACTGAGAAAGTAAAGAATAAATGGTTACACCTACACAAATATGATTGAATATTAATGTCTTAAATAGGACAACGAAAATAGAAATCGCTTATTAAAACTCCAGGTTTTGTGGTCAAATTAAATCCTACACCCATCTAGAAAACGAAAGAAAAGAAACAGTGTTTCTCTTTGTTCTTCTTCAAAGTCTTGCTCTTGGGAAGAAGAACCCATTTGCTGTCACCCCACCATCAACACAAATAATTTGCCCAGTTATGTAAGAGGCTGCTGGAAGGCATAGGAATGCTACCAAATGGGCAACCTCTTTGGGCTGTCCAGGGCGACCGAGAGGGGTTCGAGAGTTCAGAGCTGCCAGAAATTCTTTGCTACTGAGAACCTGACAAGGAAAAATGGAAGGAATTCAACATCACGGTTTAAATATATTTATTAATGCAAGAGAAAAGCATGGTGAAGAGATGTTACTGGCTCAACAAGTTGGGTTCTAATGAAATAAGGTGCAACACAATTGCTCCTGATATTGTCTTTTGCCCACTCACATGCCAAATTCATAGTCAGTTGATTCATTGCTCCTGTGTAAAGAAATTTGACCACAATTTACACTTAACTAATTAAACAGCATTAAAATTCATGATTACTAAGATTTAGTTTTTCTTTCGAAGCACCTTTAGTTGCTCCATAGATAGATCCAATATTGAGTGAGAGCACACCAGCAACAGAAGAAACAAAAACAATGCATCCAGCTCCTGATGCCTCGAGAAGGGGATAAGCAAATTGGCAGAAATGGAAAGCGGATTCAAAATTGGTAGTCATCATAGTTGACAATTCTTCGGCCGTGTAATCCATGGTCGGTTTCCAAGTGTTCGTCCCCACATTGTTTATCTATAACCAAAAAAAAAAAATTTACACAACAATTCTATTAAATTGCTGATAATAAGTTAAAAATATTTTAGATGCATCAGTATAAAGGTCGCCCCATTTATTATCAATTAATTTTAAATTAAAAGTTCATCTTAGAAATTTAATATGATACAGAAACAGGCATTGCTTTCATTCTTTATGTTTTCCTTTGATTTTTCTCACGTGGGAGATCCGAAATCTTTACATGTGAGGACAGCTGTATGGTAGTAGTTATAAAAAAATCTCACATATATTAAATTAGAGATATTTAATGTATATAAATGTAATAAAGATCTGCCTACTTGTTGTCTATTGGTTTTACATTAAAAATTAATTTTAAAATTTTAAAATGATATCAGAGTAGGTATTAGTCTTAATCCTTTCTCTTCAATTTGCTCAGTTAAGGATTATATCCTTTCATGATTAATTTCAACCATGTGACCATTCTCTGTTTTCTGAATTCAAAATCCTTGACCTGACTCAAGTAAAATGAAAATGCTCTTCAAAGTAAAGTGGGATTCTTGTTCAAATCATCAATACTCAACCACTCTTCCACCTTGTGAATGTGTTCCATTTCTTTACCATATTTTATTCAGTTTTCAATGTAAAGAAGAGTTAGTATCCCTAGGAAAATAAACAGGAAAAGGCAGGAGATTATAGATAACTACTCCAGCCAGTAATTTTTCAAAGATTCAATTTCAACAATTTTGTTATGGTCTGGCAAGTCAGAACTCACGTGCTTCCCAAACCGAGGGTCGCTGGTCACAGGATCAGACGACTATCTCTAAAAGCAATGACTAGTTGAGTTAATCTATGCGTGCTTCCTACCATCCTGTGTTTACACTTGAAAATTTCACAGAGAAGAGATGATGAGTTAACCTTAGGAAGAAGTTGACTTACAAGGATGTTGAGTTTCCCAGTAAAGAGAGAGGAAACTTTGTTCATCAGCCTTTCCCTTGCAGCTGGAGAGGCTACATCACAGACTGAACCAGCAACTTGTAAACCTTTCATCCTCCATTCTTTCAAGCATTCATTCAGCTGATCTTCGTTGCGCGAGCACGTATATACTGTTGCCCCCAGCGCCGCCAACTCTTCCACAACAGCATGCCTAAAGCATAATTTTATACGACATATTGGAGCAACAGATATTAACTGAAAGAGCAATCTCATGACTACAGAGGCACTAGAGAAGGAAAGTGGCCATTACCCAATTCCTTTTGTTCCACCAGTAACAAGGGCAGTTGCTCCTTTGAGAGACCATTGGCTGTCTCTACAGCTTGAAGTTCCATCCCTTGCCATGACAACTCTCTCTCTCTCTCTCTTTCACTCTCTGGTCAAGAGCTTAACCATCTTTATAAACTTTATTCAAAAATATTCTTTATTATAATTTTAATTATTTTTAATTAATTTTTAATATGACTTGACAACAATACTTTTTAAATAATTTTAAACAAATTAAAATAATTTTAGATTTTTTTAACTCGTCATTTAAACAAAAATTTTAAAATTAAATCTTGATTTTTCTCTTTTCAAATACTATCTCACCATCCAGCTCTTTCTCATCATTCTAAAAAGTAGAGATGACATCAAAATATGTGTTTTAGATTTTTAGATTTATTGGTTGATTCATAGAACTTCAAAGTTGAGGAGTTGAAATTAATTAGATATATATAAAAATTAAAACATTGTATGACTTTGGTAATTTAAATCTAACTGCAAACAAGCAAATCAATTAATTATTAGACATTATTGACTTTTAGGTATTGTTTCACTGATTTTTAAGTATTACAAGATTAATTTTTAAGTATTACGTAATTTAATTATTATATTTTTTATTTTTAAATATTACAGGATTAGTTTTTAACATGACTTGCAAATTTCTCACGTTACAAACTTTTCTCTTAGCACTCTTTTCTCTCGTTTTTCATTTTTTCTCTCTTTTCTCTCATTTTATATAGTAAATTCCATTAATAGACAGCTAGCCCCCTGTAAAGAACGTTCTTTCTTCAAGTTACAACTGATATACCCGAAACCACACTTTTTCCTTTCAGAAAGATTGCAGGAAACCTAAAATTTCTCGATATCTGAACTTCAAACCATTTATTTGAGTGTGAAATAATAGTTTCTCCCAAATCGTAGTTAAAAAATTAATATAAACGGAGCAGCAATCAAATAGCAGTTTAACAGGCGAGGTACTGAAGTTTCCTGTTCTGATCAGATATTTGACGTTACTTATGTAACCTTTCATACGATAATAGTATCAATCGTTTGTAACCTTTAACGTATGTGCCAAATAGTAGAGACTGCTGCTGATCAAGAACTTGTACGTTGATCTCACCAGCTCAGTTGGCTAAAGATGAATCTGTATGGGAGATTCAAGGCATAGATAAGATTTGAGAGACTTTTGATGCATATGTACAACTTTGACCATAATTCAGACTTAAAGAGAAGAACAGGGGGGACAATGAAAAGAAAGACGGCTTTCTACTGTTGCTATTCACTCTTCAATTTATTCACAACCACCATAGAAATTACTCCATATACAAAAAACACTGCGAAAGTTACAATCAGTTAATCATAAACCAGCAAAACCTCAAAGTGCAGGGAAATAGATAACAAGAGAGAGCAGGTAGATAAGAGTTCAATACCAAGAAATGGAGACAAAACTAGAGTTAATAAACTAAGACACAAATGCAAACATGGGAAGTATCTCCTTTCCAGGCTGGCTAAAGGAGCTAAACAATATATAAAAAGTAGCTATTTCCATGACAGAATTCTCAAAGAACTCATAGCCATGTCATCGTGATTAGAGAATAATGACTATAATCCAAATGAGAACAGTGACGGAAATGCTGCCAGCCCCATCATCACAGACCATTGAAAGAAAAACAAAAGATAAGCTAAGGAAAGCCAACCACTAAATAGCATAAAAACAATTTAGGAGGGGAGAAGTTCTTGTTCAAATATGAAAGAATGAGCAGGGGACAGCCAACAAAATCCGGTGAAAATCAGGATAATCTGAAACTTTTTAATTTTAACAGTGTTTGGCTTGCTGTAAAATAGGAAAGGACAGAGAGACAAACAAGACATGATTGACTAACTGAAGGTTTCTAGTAATTTTTGGGGTAGAAACCATTTACAGACATGCCGCCATCAACACAGATAATCTGACCAGTTATGTAAGATGATGCAGGCAGGCAAAGGAATGCCACCAAGGATGAAACCTCAGTTGGGTCACCAAGACGCTGTAGAGGAGTTCGAGAATACACCTCTTCTAAATATTCTTGGTTGCTGAGTACCTGGAAAATAATTAGTGAGATCAACAAAATGTAAGATTACCCCAACCAGGTTCAAAGTACATTTACTAGATACAAATATTTGTACTCTTAAATGCAACGGTCCATGTGAGTGTAAATTAACGAGTTAGTGAATGAGAAACAGAGAGAGGACGATTATAATTAGATGTGACAATGCTTAGTGTGAACAGCATCAATTTTGATTATGAAATCACATTGATCGAGCAGATGCTGTTGACGTATAACATTCACAAATCAGACTTTATGCTCTGTATATCCCACATCATTGATCCATGTTTGATAATGTCGTGTAAAAGGTAGTTTGAAGGGTAGGTTCTAAAGAAATCTTCAAAGGAGCTTCAGCCTGGAGCTCATTTTGAAATTTGAAGATTTATAAGATTCAGGATCTTTAACTGTTAGTACTCAGAAGCTACTTGATAATAATGAAGAAAACCTCTGAATGAATGCTTATACTGAAAAAAACACTAACAACAAAGAATACGTCTTAATTATTCTCAGAATCTCTATAACCAAAATACTTGGTACTATGTTAAATAGGGAAAAAAGCATGTATTATATTATGCCAGAGAATCAAAGTCATTGCATATCACTACCATAATCCAGCATCACTGTAAAAATACAATCAGATTCAGTGCAAACTATAAACAAGATTTAGAGTGTAAAGAAAATTACTTGCTCTACCATGGAGGTTCTAATGTGCCAAGGTGCAACAGCATTACTCCTTATATTATACTTTGCCCACTCACAAGCCAAATTTCTTGCAAGTTGATTGATAGCTCCTACAAGTCAAAACACACCCCACCACCCTAGTAAACAAAAGGAATAACCAATTGCTTCTACAAATTCCCACTGCATAGCAGCATTCAATGAAAATTTTCTCAAATATATATTCACCTTTAGTTGCTCCTTGAAGCGACATGGACTTGAGTGAAACAAATCCAGACACAGAGGATGTGAATACAACACTTCCTACTCCTGATGCTTTGAGAAGTGGATAAGCAAGTTGGCATAAGTTGAAAACAGATTCAAAATTGGTTGCCAAAAGAGTTGAAACTTCTTCAGCTGTGAACTCTACCATTGGTTTCCTTATATTAGTCCCAACATTATTAATCTGTGAAAACAAAGGCACATTTTGGTTTTAACATATAAAAACGAACAAAGATCTTCGCTACAAAGACATAATCATAAATTGCAAATAACATAGCATTTGTCAGGAATACGTATAGATACCTCAAC
>NW_018397257.1:9772274-9825533 GCF_002168275.2 Theobroma umbraticum
AAAAATCTACCAATTATCCGTTTCTAGCAACTAGTGCGCCAAAAATTGAACCCAAGAGATTAACAAGCCCCATTACTCTTGTTGGCAAATAAACAAACATAACAGAGACATTACAATGAGGAAAAACAGAAGCTTACAAGGATGTTGAGCTTGCTATCAAACAAAGATGAAACATTTTCCATTAACCTCTCTCTTTCTACTCCAATAGACACATCGCAGATAGAACCAGAAACCTGAAAATCCAAACTTTTCCAATCTACTAAGCACTTGTCAAGCTCATTTTCATTACGTGAACAAGTGTGCACTCTTGCTCCAAGTCCTGCCAATTCCTCCACTATGGCACGTCTAATAAATAAACCAACAAAAGATACCCAGTTCAAAAAGACTCGTAAAAGTTTCAGCTTTATAGTTCAAGAAAACTAAATGGCCAATCTTTTTCATGTTCATGGAAATTGGGAAATTTTTTATTTTTACCCAATTCCACGTGTGCCGCCAGTTACCAGTGCTGTCATGCCTTGGAGTGACCATCTGTTAGATTTTGTGTTTCTTGGCGCCATGGATTGGTTCAAAATGGGACTTTTGTATTGAAATGTAAAGGAAGTTCTGGCATTAAAAGAGAGGATTAAATGGGTGTTATGCTGGGCTTTAAAGGAAGAGGACAATGGGTTTTGGGTGTTAATGAGTACTGACGAAGGCGCAATCAGAGCTTGCTTCATTGGTTAACGAAAGGGCTTCAAACAGCAGCCGGCTTCTCCCACGATGTAAGGTTCTTAAATATAGAACAGAGTGGCAACTTGGTGATCAATAAAGTCAAAATTGATCACCCAAAAACTTAAAAGCCCAATTCAAATGCTACCAGGTAATATAATTTCAAATAATACAGTTGTAAGAAAGATAATATTATAGTATTAGTTATATAAATAAAGAAGATAATATTATAGTATTAGTTATATAGATCAAGTGTATTTAATATACAAGTAAAGTAATAATTTATATATATGAAAGATAATATTACAGTGTTTAGTTTATAAATATTTTGTTGAAAATAAAATGTTAATTTTTAAAATTATTTGTATTTATTAAAATACAAATTTAATATATTTATATTTTTTTATTATTGATTTTTATATAATATCATATCTTAAATATATTTTTAATATCATATATTTTTTTAATTATAATCTTATATATTTTATTTTTATTTTTTAATAGAATTTTTTATATTATATATTTTATTTTAATTTTTTTCTTTTAAAAGATTATATAAATTTTATTAACAGTTGTTTTTTTTTTTTTGAGAGGCAAGAAGAAATTTTATTGACACTTACGGCTATTAAGAATAATTAAAAGACATTCATTGAAATCAATATATAAAAAAATAAATTATAATATTATAAAATATTTTTATCAAAGTAATAAAATTAAAAAGTAAAAATATTTCTAACAATATTAGAGAGTATAATGTAATCTGATTGTATTGATTTTGGATTGTAATCACGGTATATCTATTGGCTATAATACGATTACATTACAATTTTATATTGCAATAGTTTATTATAAAACAAATACTACAATGTAATTTAATTAGACATATTATTGAAAATGTACAATTAAGTATACAATTATCTTTGCTTGACCCTTAAAACCCGTATGAATATTTTCATCTTTCATAGGAATTACTTGGTACAAAACCTTTTCTCCTCCTCCTCATTACTAAATATTCATCATTTACTTGAACTTCAAGTACAATTTGCTTAACGATCCGATCAGATTTTCTTTAAACAAAAAATACAATGTTAAGTAACAACACTGGGTGAAGAATCAAAGCTTACAACAGAAATTGTTAGTAGTGCATACTTGTAATTAACAAAGTTATTGAAACTTCGGCTATCTCTATGAAGCCATGGAATTATATATAATAAAACCTAGAGATTCTTGTCATTGGACAAATTGTTGAACGTCAAGACAATGTCCAGGAAGAGACAAATAATCTGCATAAGAACAATCGTTGCGACAGAAGAATCAGGGTTTCCATTATAAAATTTGTCTGAAGTTCAATTTCTTCCATGGGGGCGCTGCATAGGCCATTCTTGTTTGCTTCCATCCTTGATCATATAAAAATAAAAGTTTATATAACAGTACTACCAACAAAACAAACTTGGCTCTTCTTCTTTTATTTGACTCCTTCCATCGTACAAAAATGTCGTGAAGAAGATATTTTTCAATAAAGTTTACGAAGTCAACGTGATAGTTCCTTTAATATTAAAATAAACCCTTTGGTCACAAAGAGGGGGAGCGTATTTGGAGTTTACTTGATGTCTTCTATAATGGCTACAATGGCAAAGGAGAAGGCCACAATTCAAAGGATCTTGAAAGTTTTCCCACCAAATAAAAATATTTTAGGAGCAGATAAAATACATATATAATGGATGAGAAAGACAATTGCATCAATGATAGAGAAGGATTTGGTTGATTTTTCAGGCAATGGTTCACACCATCCATAGAAATTATTACTTGAATCAATCTTCAGGGGATTCATATACAGCTTAAGATATAATTTAATTTTACTGTTAATTGTCAATTAGACAATTACATTCCAGTGAAGAGATTGGCTTGGAGGCTGTGACCCATATTAGGACACAATCTATGCAGAAAAACTCGAACCAAAAGGAAATATAATATACACAATGAAGAGAAAGCTTCAGCAAGTGATTATTCGAAAGAAGGAAATGAATATGTAGTCTTCCTTAGTTCTTACTGGCAATTCTTTTGTTCTGGGACATTAATCCTAGCTAGGAAAGAGAACAGAAAACCTGCTACAAAGAACTCAAACCAAAGGGGAGGAAAGCAAAGCAACAATTAAATGCTACACAAAACAATAAACAAATAAAATAAAACCAGAAACCTGTTCCACAATATTGACTAATGATTCGGACAATCCTGACAGGTTTGACAGGCCTTTAGTTTTCATTTGTAGAACACAAAAATTCTGATATGACTCTTTTACGAGAAATGATAATTCGAATATATGAAACATGTAAAATTTTATATGCATTATCATTATTTTCGTCTCTCTTTTTCAAATTCTGAACCATTTAGTGCAGCCTCTCTTTTATTTATTCACTAATTTCTTACAAATCTAGCAGTTGGAAATTGGTCATGTGTATAGGTAAGCTCTGAGTATTCCACATGGCAAGCGAGAATGGATGGTTTAAGTTTATACAAGGGGTGGCAGCTGGCACATGTTACCTTAAAGCTCTAGACCCAGCTTCCATCTATTGAACCATCCCACAAGGGTAAGCACATACGTATGGACTGGCGGCCAAATTTATGCAGCCTAAAAAATGTTTGAATTGTTCAAATATCAGGTAGCCCCAACGATGTTTTGGGGCCAAGATGAAGGCATTTTTTTTTATGGAAAATAGTTTTATAATTGGAAATTATTGCATTGTCCATGGCAATTGGTCTAAAATGAATTGGAAATTTCAAAATAATTACGTTGGATTGAAAATTTGATGATGATCATTGTCACTTTTTATTGAGAACTTACAAAATATGTTATTCATTATCGTGAATATCTTAGTTCAATTTAATAATAACAATAATAGTATCTATAAGAGGTTTAAAAACAAATCATATCTGTTTAATTATAGTACTATTGTTTTTTTTTACTTTCCTATCCATAGATTTATCCGTTTAGCAAATACTTAATTAATAGTACAACATTTGTCTGCAAACACACTATGTGTGAGACGTTGGAGAATTAATAATTCATTAATTATAAGAAACTTTGATTGGGGTTGGTGAGCTCTTGCCATAGAGTTTCTATTTCTAGGTTATGTCTTTCGCTTGGTAAATAGATGAACCCTAAATTTGAAGAACTAAGTCCATCTTAAAACAAAGAACACAGATATACATCAAGTTATCATGGCATCAAATTATGGTAGCCAAAATCACGGATGGTGAGTTGCATTATCCTCTTCTTCAGAAGTTAGAATTTCGTCGGCAAAATATATTAGCGAAAATTGTAATATAATCATAGTTTCACTCGTTGTTAGGTTGCAATGAATTCGAAAGAAAACAAGCACATGTCGCTACAACATGGCATTGGTTTTTAAGTCTAACTATGATACCATTTATAATAGAGGAGTAGCATATATAGATTCTTTACCATAAACACTAGTCAGATATTGGTTTTTTAAATTTATTGGACCAAACTTATGTGTAGAGGATTTCTCCGGTTTATCGACCAATAAATCACAGAAGTTCAAGATATATAAGCTGAAAATAATCTGACGAAGGAAAAAGAATTTCTAAACAAGTTTATTTTATTAACGAAAAATAAACACCGCCAGTCTTTCCTTCCATGACCAAATATATAAAATTTTGGATTTGTCCTTTGGTGGAATTGGAAATTGTCCAAATCTAGGAAGTTACAGATCATTTCATGTTGTAGTCTAGAAGATAGCAGGCCCCTGCATATGAAAACACCTTCACTATCTTCCAGTTGACCACGTCTCTCTCTCTCTCTCTCTCTCTATCTCTCTCTCTCTCAGTGCTTGAATGGAGACTGATCAGCCTGCACCAGAAAACCCAGACCAGGGATCCCCGGATGACCAACGAACAAGCCCTGCAAGGTCCTATGAGTGCACTTTTTGCAAGAGAGGTTTCTCCAATGCGCAGGCCCTGGGTGGCCACATGAATATTCACCGTAGAGACAAAGCCAAGCTCAAGCAAGCTTCTTCACCAGGTGAAACTACTCAACAATCTCTGGACATCGTCCCAAAGATCATCCCATCCTCGTATTCTCCGAACCATCCGAGCTGCACAACAGTTCTACAGCCTAGAGCGGATGCCAAGTCTAGTCAAGAAATTAGAAGCAGCCCTGGAAAGTGGCCTTGGGTTATTCAGGGGGACGATGATGCTGACAAAAGAGACAAAACCCACGTTGGGGAAATCAGACAACTGCCTTTGTTCGATGAAAAACCATCAACAACAGATCAAAATTATCCAAGCAGTCAAGTTCAAGGGGGCATTGGAAAGGGTATATCATCAAGCCAGTGGTCATCAGGGTCCGATCAGTTGGACCTTGAACTTAGACTGGGGCCAGAGCCTCAGGATTCGTCGCCAACAATGACTACCAAAAAGTTCTTTTAAATTCGAAACTATATCATGGTACGTATATTTGTTCCCCATCTCCCTTTGTTATTTTTTCAATTGTTGGATGATTAATGTTATGTTTACCTCTATGTAGCCACAAACCTTTTTTGAGGGGGCTATAATATTTAGCTATAAGCATTTCATGATTGTATATTTATCGTTTTTCCAATTTCTTCATGTATTTAGCATTGAACTTGTTCAGACTTAACATATCAAGTTTTATTGATATGTTTTATCAAGTTTTATTGATATGTTTATGATTATGTTCTTTGCAATGCCGTCTTCTACTTCTCATATTTTATGCCCAATAACATGAATTTATGTGCAACAAATAGCATCGGAGACATAGGTGAATGGTTTTTCTTTTTTAAGTTAAGAGAATTCCAGGTTTTCTCTCTCCAGCATTCAATCTGCTGCAAAACTCAATTCAAAGGCGAGGAGTGAGAAATAAACATTGCAATAGTATTAACTTGTATAGGTGTCTGCAAATGCTTCACAAGATAGAGTACAAGTACCTACAGTTTGTCAATCCTGAATGATCATATAGTAACAAAGGATGCATGGTTAATTTCTTTCGAACTGCCCTTTTCTTTGCTTGATAATTAATGAACAAAAATAGCAGTACAGAGAGAAGTGTAAAGAAACAGATATAATGTGACATTCTAGGGGATTAGATCTAAGTTAATCTCAGTGCTGTCCGGTGACATTTACAAATATGCATTCATGGTTCTGTTCTAGGGTTTAGTTTGGTTCTTTTGAATAAGAAATTGAAATGAGTAAAGGAACCATTGTTTCCGACATTAATTCAAACAGAAGATCATAAACAAGTGATCCTTGTCAAAAGCTGACAACCCTAACGACAGGTTTTGTCCACTAAACTACTCATTTCTGATTTCTCATACCTTCTCTCACCGACAGAAAGTTTACTAAAGAAGTACTTGAAAACTTCGAACCAATCGTTTTATGGCTTAAAATTTGTCACCTTTTATACATTCAGCTTCCGAAGTTAAAACTTGAAAGTAACTATAAGTTCAGGAAGCCATGGCTTTTATTGGGGGTTTGAACTCAGTAGATTTTAAATCTACTAGCATTTAATTCCAAGTACAGCATGTAAATGCACGTCATCATAACGATTGTGGCTGACATCTCCTTAAAAGAATTCAACTATTTTTATGTTCCACAAATTACCTGGAAATTGAAACATATAAGGACACACTCTTTTTATTTTGTTGTGTCAATTTTAACTGTTCATTAATATATTGAAAATGATTCATACGTTTTTATAACTATACAACTACTGGAAAAAAATTCATTTATTGAAATTCTATTTAGATGATATTTTTATTATGTCAAATTCTTAAATCCCAAACCATTTGTCTTGTCTCTTTTAACTGTTTGTATTAAACACGTTTGTAAACATCTTTTACTTGCTTTCGCAGAACCCTTACTAAGGGAACTAATCAGTGATGCCTTGCATTATGAAACAAAGACAAGAACAATTTAGATTTATGATGTTTCAATTCCAGGGTGAGCATAAAAAGCATGGAGTGCATGGTACTATCCCAATCCCCATCTGCGTGTCTTCATTTCTTTCCAAACCTGAAGAGTACGACTTGCCTAGACTTTAGTAATGTAACTGACAAAAAGCATATTATTGCATAGTACCACTTTAGCTCAGATTCAGAATAAATATATTTGCATCTAACAGTACTATTGATCATAGCTGAGTGATGATGACTGCTGAAATCGTGAAGAAATCCCAGTTTCTCCAGCCTCTTTCACAAGGGCAGAACACATCCCGAGGCCATTTAATAGTATGTAGTGCTTGCTGCTTCTATCTGTTATCAGATGCTGGCCCTAACAACTATAAAAGGTTGTGAATCCTCCAGGTACTTCCATCGTGAAACTAGAAACTAGGTGCACTATACTTACCATATCTACTGGGTAAGTAGACCAAACTTCAGGACTTATGTTCAATGATCAATCCTGTATAAATGAGCTGTCGGGTAGTTTGTTGTAAATTTATTCTTTCAGCCTTGAGATTATAACTACTTTAATATTTTCTTTACATGTAAAAAATTACAAATTTATCATGTGATATGAATTAACAAATGAAAACGAATTAGAACATTTATTTTTTGAAATCTTATTAAATTTTTTAAAATAAATATCTAATTTAAAATTAATTAATAATAAATAAAGAAATTATTTTATATGCATATGTTCAGGATATTCTGAATTTAATAATGCAAGACCACCATCACTTTAGTAATTTCAAATTGATTATTTTGTTTTATTTTTATTTTTTGATATTAAAAAACATGATCTGTCAATATTTTTTATTTTATTTAGTAATTTCAAAGGTCGAGTTTCAAGCCATTGGAGATCGTTTGGTTAGGTATTACTTAGTCTTTACTGACACTATGAAAATTGCTTCACATTTCGACAGAATAAATAACATAGCCTTAAGCCAGTGCATGTTTCTTTGACTCATAACACCTCCAACAATAATTACACAAGATATTATTGGACCACATTTGCACAAAAATCATCTGCAAGACTGGGGAAATATATTGGCTGCATATCTTTCGTCTCAGTCATCATCAACATATATGGTTTCTTGCTGAAACAGGCCACCGAAAACCTTCCTCACTTCAGTCTTCTCCGTCTCTTTAGCCTTTGTCTTTGGTGTCTCCTTTGGCTTTGGGAAAAAGGATTTAGGAGCAGGTTGCTTGACAACAGCTTTCTTGGAAGGTAACGTTCTAGCCTTAGCTTGTCCCCTAACAGTGGCAATCTGCACTTTAGGCTTCTCCTCATCGGAAGGCTTTTGAACGGCAGTTGCTATCTGAGAACTGAATTTTTCCCAAGAAAGTCCCGAGCTGAAGCCCTTAGCTTTACTCAAGAGGCCTTCTACCGACGCCCCCGCAGCCTCTGCTTTCTCTTGGGCTTCTTCAGCTAGGCTAGCAGCCCTGGCTTCTTGCTTCGAAAGTTTTTTCACTTCCTCTTCCAGCTTCTTTGTTGCTTCAGCCGCTTCACGAGCTTTCTCAGCAGCTACTGTTGCCTCTTCTTCAGCTTTAGCCTTTGCAAGAGCTTCTGCATAGGCCTTTCTTCTTCCATCCTCCGGAATAGCACTGAAAAAGCAAGTATCAAAAGCACAAATTAGGACATATTTCTTTCCCAAGCAATCTAAAATCTCTTATGACTATATAATCGATCAGCTAACATCCAAGCAATTTACCTGAAAAGCTCATTTACACCCTTCAATGGAGCTGATGGGCTTGTAAAAACTTCAACAACCTGTCTCACTTAGCAACCGTTAAGATATAGGAGTAACGGAAGCAAAACAGAAAGATAAAAATTACTATCCAACTTTAAGCAAACTTCAAGTATTGCATTATGAAAGATAAAAGCGTTTACATATAAATGATCACTTGTACATGGAATCAAATCCATGGTCACATTTGGATTTATATCTCATCCTAAATTGATCCTCTTACCACCTAAATAAACCTATACAGCTTAGTTATACCCGATAATGAACTCTTGAAAATGAAGGTTTTAGAAGCACAAGAGAAAACAAAGTGTACCTTGTTTTCTGCCACAGCTGTGTTGGAGAAAACATCTGCAACCAGAGATGCTATCTGAGATTTTGCAACCTAACAACAATTTCCAAAAATATTGAGCAATAAGACAAAAAAAATTATGATCAAGAAAGAAAATTTTCACAATGAAACAGATAAAACTGCATACATTACATTATTTTACATTACTTTGTAGTCGTTTGCACCAATGCTGCCTTCAGCTGACACCACAATATTGTAAGAGCTCTCTGCTGAATAATCTTCTACAAGGGTTGTCTTTAATAACGTGTAGCTAACGTCAGTTTGGATTAGTTTTTGCAAGAATTCGGGTAGACTCAACGGTTGAGATTGAGAGAATAGGTTGCTAAAGAATGATGTGATACCATCAAGCACATTATAAGTTGAAGCGCCTGCTTGGTTCCCATCATAGACAATTGCCACATGGCCTACGCCAGCCAGTTGAGCAGCTGCAATAACTTGTAAGGCATCATCTGTGGAGACCTCAGAAGTGGGACCATTTTCACCACGGCCAATTGTGACTACAACTTTGCTGGCATTGCCAATTGCTTTGGCTATTGATTCTGCATCTTGGAAGGTAGATTCGACTGCATTGAGGCGCTTTGATTCTTCATTGGATATGATCTGTGGTGACAAAGGATTAGTGTTGAACAACACAAAGAATTAGCAGAATTTACTTTCCGATGCATACATTGCAGAAAATATGGGACTTATTTACACAGAACCGAGGCATCTGATCTTATGGTGCAATACAGTTCCAAACTTGTCCCCAATTGATCCTCAAGACTTCTGATTTGGTTAATAACAGTATCATTTTTCAGATGGATTGGACATGTCATCTTGTCTAAGTGACATTTGATCTTCAAAAGATGAATCACTAAGTTATTCTAAGTCCGGGAAAAAGGAAAAGCAACCTATTCAATATCACAGGCCCTGGTTTACTGGAAGATGTTGTTTGACTCTCTCACGCATTCAAAGTTCATTGCTCTCTCAACAATTCAATCCATGGAAACTATTTCCCGGTTTTAAGTATTCAAGCTATTTCATTCTCTTATCAAAGATCTTTCAGATTACCAAACTAACCTTATGATCCACGATTATTGTGGCTTTGGTTTAAGATCGCTAACCTTGTATTGGGCAGCAAGACGAGCCAGTTCCTGGGCAGCAGCAAGCTCTGGCACACCAGCCCGAACAGTGAAACCCTGGCGCAGCAATGTCAGTGCAATGAGAATGCCAGCCCGCCCGGTTGCACCCGCGACAAATACAGCGGCTGGATCTTTTCTCCTTGTGTTCCCAAACGATATACCCGTAGAAGGTTTACTCACGAGCGGGACCAAAGTTTTCGCGTCACGTACCTTGCCGAAATTGAAACGGAAAGGAGTAGAATTGCCTGAATCTTCAGTTTGGCCTTCTTCAGGACTGTCTTTAGCTTTTCCAAGTTGAAAAGGACCGGACCTTTTGGCAAACACTGTGAACCTTGGGTTCGTGAGGGTTCGCCTTGACTGGGGGGTGGTGGTTAAGAGAAATGAATTGGAGGTGAGAGTTGGAGCCATGGATATGTAATAAAAGGGGAAAAAAAGAGGATGTCAAATGGCGACCCTCTCGTTCAATTCAACCGGTGTTCTCGGTATATTACTATTATTTAGGTCCATTTAGTTCTTAGTACTCGGATGCCTGTGGCTGTGGCAATCGAATTGCGTTTTATCCAGATGAGAGGAGTGATGGGAAACTACCAAATAGAAATGAGCCACGTACTCACAATTTTATCCACTAGAGGAAATCGGACACCAGCCGTTGAGCAGCACATCACCTTGTATATATTTTTGAACCACCAGAAAATGACTGATGCATCCGCGTTTTATTTGTTGCTTAATCCACTGACTTACAAAGTCGGATAAGCATGGTCCACACAACGCAAAGCACTGGCTTTATGCGAACAGAAAATCTAGAACAATTAACGACTAAATCACAGATAATTCGGGTTTAAGTCAGGTCGGTATTGAGACTTCAACACAAGGGAAATTGTATTCCCATCGAGGAGATCAGTAGCAGCAGCAGCTGAAGCTTTTGACCATGACTGAGTTAACTACAGCCCAAGTGCGGTGATAATCGACTGACAACAACTGGCAAAGCAGCAAAATAGAACCCACTAACGTTAGAAACGAAACTGCTTGTAGTAGAGCAAACAATCACAACTTCAGCAGGCAATACAACACTATGTTATCTCGAAAACCATACTAAAACATTTGCTCATCCATTGAAGGTTCTGGATGGCTTCCTAGAACGAGATGGTTCGTCATAATTTTCAGGCTGGTCCTCTTCCACCTTTCTTTAAAAATGAAAATAAAGAATTTGGCGAAATAGAGAAGAGAAGAAGGCTTTTTACAAGTCGTAAATATTCAGACACTAGAGTGACATGGAAAAATGTCATCAGCTACCTATGATCAGAATCCTGAAAAACCTACTTCGCACCAGAAACTAAACAGCTCGCAAATCCGTTTCACAATCTCATGCTCTTTTGTAGCTTTCATACAAATGAAAAAAGATATTCCTCTTTCTCAACGAATTAAGAATGATCTACAATCCCAGAAAAATGAGGTCATACTAAAAATTTAAAGGGTAGCAGAAGCCTACTCTATTCCCAACTACCAAGCCATATATCTCATGAAATTTGATAAATCAACTCCGATTAATTAAGCTTTCAAGGAGCCACATCCTGATCATGCTCAACCTACACCATTTCCAACTTTATGTACAGCTTATTCCTTTGTCCCAAAGCCACTGATACTGATACAGGGCATGTGAAAATGTTTAGAACCCGCACGATTGGGACATTATGAAGAGAACAAATAGCAAATAAGCCCTCACAAACACTATTTATTTTAGAGAGAAACTAGACACGTAAAAGGTATGGGAAACGTGCACTTTGCAAAAAGACTCAACTATGAAGAACAAGGAGAAAAAGCACCATTACATGGGAGACAGGAGGATTGCCCCAATTCATCTTACATGAGAAATGTTTTTATCTTCGCCATACTTCAAATATACACTACACTGCCATCCATCCAACATCCTAGAGCCCACAGGCTCAGATTTGGTTATAATGACATTTTCCAAACCAATAGCTGATTAGGAATTGCAATAGATCAGGGCATAATCAGTGCAAATATACCTTTAGGACTTTTAAGAAATATTCTCATACAGATTTAATCAGTGCAAATACATACATGACGATGTCATCTGCAGAAACTTTTCAGTGCATAATCAGGCCAGGACAAGTCCGATAACCGTAGCACCAGCAATAATTTTAGAAAACAAAGTCCCCGGAACAACTATCAAGCTGCCACCCATAGAGGTTAAACCAAAACATAGTGAGAAAGTAGCTAGTATAAATATACAAAGAGGATTAACCTCCAGACACTGATTTCTTCTCCTAAAGAGCCCATAAAAGAATGAAAACTCCGCACCTGAATTGAGGATCAAATTGGAGATCTGCACATAGCCTGCTCAACCAAGTCATCTAGCTGAAAATAAATTTATCTACCAATTGACCACAAAGGTGATTTAGAAATCTCATATTAATGCATCAGAAAAGACTTTTATGTAATGTTTTATCTAAATAGAAAACAAAGAATTAGATACCACAGACCTGGTTAATTCCATCCCTCAGGCATACATCAAACTCACATTTCACATCAAGTGCATCAAATTAAGTCAACCACAAAAAACAACCAAGGCAACAGCATGCCTTCACACCCATGTGACTAAAAAAACAAATTCCCAATTGAGGGAAGACAGTTATTACCAGAAATCTAGCAGCAAGGTCTGCATAAAGTTGCACTCAAGAGAAAAGCTCAGGAAATCCTCATTTATCCATTCCAGCTGCCAGCAGTAAACACAAACTACATTAAGCAAGTAACCAATATATAAAGACACTCCAATTTGAAACATAAAATCTCCTATCAAACTTTAAATATATCTGCTCAACAAAAAGAAAATAACATATTAATGTTCAAAAGACACAAAAAGATTCAGCGACTAATGCCCTTCTTCGCTTTGAGTGATTCAATCGCCTTCTTCCTTAACTCAATTTCAAGCTTCTTCTGCTCAGTCTCTGCCTCTTCATCATCACTTGGCTGAGATTTCCTCTTAGCCACATGTTCACCATCTGAACTAGAGTCATCATCTTGACCTTTCATTTTCAGCTTCTCCGCACGACGTTCTTCCCTTCTGCGACGCCGCTCCGCACGACGTCTCCGCTTCTCCTCCTTTCGCAATCTCTTTTCTTCCTTCCTCCTCCTCTTAGCCTCTTTTCTGCCCTCTATTTCAGAATCAAAACTAGAGTCATCATCCGAAGTAACTTCACGCCTCCCAGACCTTTTATGCTTTCTCTTTTCCTTATGCTTAGTTCTGTGCTTATCACTTCCTTCAGAACCTGAATCCAAACCATGATTATACTGATCAACTTTTTCAAACAACATTGGTGAAGTTTCTGCTTTGTGGTGTTGATCACTGTCCTTTATATCATTTTGACAGGAACGGCCCCTCTCACTAGATCTTTTTCCTTCCCTCAGGTGCAATGCACTTTGCTTCTCACCTTGAAATGTGTCCTCGGATATTGCAGGTGATCTCTGTCGATCAGGAGTTCCCAAATCAACCCCTTTTCCAGAAGACTTCTCACTGTGAGGAATAAGATACAATAGTCAGACCTCTATACCAGTGATCAAACAAGAAAAATAATATTATGGTTGAGACGGAATGATACCTCTTGATTTCAAGGTCTTTCTTTCTCAATTCCATGTTATCAAGCCGACTCCAAGATTCTGTAGACCGACTACCTGCCAACTGTTCAGAAGTATGAACCTTCCTAGGAGAAACCCTCTGCTTACTGACTAGCGGCGAATGCCTAAAGGAAAAAATAGATCAAACATAATTGAACATTCATAATGTCAAAGCCAACATAAGCACTAAAATAGCAAGAAAAATGATAAATTTGAAACCTAACCTGCTTCTGCTGGCTTCATTTTTTCTGCCAGTCCCTTTACTGTCCCGTTGACCTTTCAATTCTCGTGGTTTCTGCTCTGGACTAGAGCTGTCATGATGAGCAATTTGCTCCCGCCTTTGCCTCATAGGACTCTCATACGGACTCGATGACCTTCAAAATCAACAATATGAAAATAAATAAGTTGCAAAGCATGGATAACAAAATAAAATGGATTATGATACAAGTTAGATATCTCAAAGAAAAGTTTAACAATTTACCTTCTATCTTCACTGGCAGATCGATTCCTAACATGAGATGGAGATTTGGATACAGGAGACTTATTTGGGGACAGTGACAAAGCTGGCACTTTATAACCTGCATCCCTCTCATGAATACGATCTCTATCTGGGGAACTAGAGAGCCTATGTCCCACAGGAGACAACTTTCCACGCACTCTGCACCATAAAATTTTCTGATATACTTAAAACTGCTCCATGTATTCCATCTAAAAATTTTCAAATAAAGTGGGAACAGGATTTCAACATACCGTTGTCTTTCTCCAGGAGAAAACAAAGGTGATCTTCGTTTCTCTGGAGACCTCCTAACTGGTGAAGAAGATCTACGATGCACAGGAGACAAAGAACTTGATTGATATGGTGAACGAGACCTACCATGGGAAGGAGTTATTGACCTATGGCTGGAAGATGGAGATCTATGTCTCACAAGAGATGATGACCTGTATCGTGGTGGTATCGACGAAGATCTACGACGCCGTTGTCGCATAGGAGAGGGTGATTTACGTAGCATAGGAGGCGGTGATCTACGTCGCAAGGGTGATGGAGATCTACGGTGCACAGGAAACGGAGATCTACGACGTATAGGTGATGGAGATCTGTGGCGCCCAGGCGAAGGAGATCTACGACGCACAGGGGATGGAGATCTTCGACGCACAAGTGATGGAGATCTACGACGTCGAACAGGGGATGGTGATCTGTGACGGCGATTTGATAATGGTGATCTATGACGGCGGATTGGTGATGGTGATCTACGACGTCGGATAGGTGATGGTGGTCTATGACGCCGGATGGGCGACCGTGATCTACGACGCACGGGTGTAGGTGATCTGCGCCGATATGGGGAACGCAATCTACGTCTTATAGGAGATCGTGATCTGCGAGGTGAGCGAGTTCGAGATCTTCGCCTAGAATAAGACAATCTTCGTCTTGCAGGGGAACGTTGTGACTGAGGTGAATGTCTAGATCGAGGAGTTAGAGATCGCCTTCTTGGGGAACGATACATCCTATCAGAAGAAATGGAGCGCTGTCGTTGTTGAGGTGATCTGGATACACTCCTAGACTTGTGTTTGTCACTGCACGTAAATTGAGATGCTAAAATCTCAAAAAGCTTAGACTAATGGAATGTTTATGAAACAAACAAAAACTTCCTAAGTGTCAAGGAAGAAAGGTTAACACCAAAACTTTCTCCCAGCCTGGTGATCACAATGTATTTATGCTATTTAATTGTACAGTGAGAGAACATACTCTGAATAGCTTCTTGAATTAGAAAGTGATCGGCTGATTGATTGAGAATGCGGTCCTCTGCATATGAAACCCAAGATATTTAATAAACATGTTTTTTATATGCAATCCTAGCAATACAATCAAAATTTAGCAGTGATTGAATTACCGAGGGGATGCAGAACGGTCAG
This sequence comes from Theobroma umbraticum, assembly GCF_002168275.2. Lineage (NCBI taxonomy): Eukaryota > Viridiplantae > Streptophyta > Magnoliopsida > Malvales > Malvaceae > Theobroma > Theobroma umbraticum. The sequence goes on from NW_018397257.1 coordinate 9,787,726, forward strand.
TTGAACATGGAGATCTAGAAACTCTGCAAAAGATTAATACATAATAAGTGTCCTAAAAAATAAAAATTCTCATTTTAAAGATATTGCAATTATTTACCTCAATACATACACCATGTTATATTCAAAAACAACTTTCCACTAATCCCCAAACTTACTGAACTTACCCATTTGGAAAGCACAAGGCTACTAATTCAAACCAATTTAATGCACAATCTCAAACTTCAACAAATATTAAAGTCCTCAACAGGACACCCTAATGATTTACTTAGGACTTCCAACTTGGTCTTGGGTACAAGTCTTAGAAATGGGGGAGCAGACCAATAGGATGAAAGAAGACTACCACAAGTTCCGTAGCCCAAAACTCAGTGGGCTTCTACAACAACTATAAAAGAAAACAAAAATTAAATTCTTAAACCCCCCACCCCTGGAAAATATTGAATGTAAGCCCCAAACCAACAACAGCAGCAAATTTTCAGGTGATATTTGTACCATATGATAAGTTCAAAACTTATTATAATCTATAGACAGAAAAAAAGAAAGTACCAAAAGAAAGCTGAAATGAAGGCAATTAAACCCTCACCTCTTCCTTCCAACACCATTCCTTTGGTCAGCATCTCTCTCACCCTCACGACGTGCACTTGAACCCTTTGGCAGCTTATTCTTTGAGGATGGCTCCAACTCCAGGTCGCCAGCCTTCCTTTCATCCCCATTGTCCTACAGTAGTTTGAGGTAAAGGACATGAACCCAAATAATTGCAGAAGCTAGCTGATTGCCATAAGAAACACAAAGGAAAGTTAAAACCAAAAACCCAACTCTTTGCATTGCAACTCCAGCATGAAAAAGTTAGTATTACCATCTTCCTCAATCTCTCCTGTTCAAGTTCTCCACTCTCGTTATCTTTCTTCTTCTGAATCTCATTTGCTATTCGATCTGACTCCGCCTGCAACCACCCATAATAACATGGTCTAAAAGAGGAACAACAAGAGTACTAAAAGAAATGTGAACCACAATCCTAGAAATATTTAAACCTTTTTCTTCCTAGTTTCTTCTTCTTTAGCATCCAAAAACTGTTGAGGAACACCACTTGCATTTCTCTGTGCGCTAAGCAGAAGGGTCCAGAGCTCTTTCATAAACTTTCCAGTATTCTTCTCCATGAATCCAGTGAGGGATATCTGAACTTGCTTGCCATTGACTTCCTGCATCAGAGCCGACAACAAGATGAACTACAAACAACATTGCACCATTATCTAAATCCCATATCAACAAACATTTAGCAGGGAGCCACAAGAATAAAGAGACAGCCCCACAGCTCAAGAAAAGATTTAATGAGAGAGCATCCTGCTCGGTGCAATCATCTAGCTAACAAGTATATCTTGAAGATTTGATCCCCAAGCTGGCACTACACTCTTGAAGCCACTTCAAATTATTGCAATACACACTCATTACCGGAGAAACAAAAGAAATACGGGCAAAACATACTATTACCTTCCCATCCAGAAGACCATAGATGAAGTTAATAAGAACTTCATCTTCAAAACCGAGAAGCTCAGTTACCCGAGCAGCAATCCAAGGTCTAATAACATCCATCTCAACCTTCGTCATATCAACCTAAAAGAAAAACAAACACAACAATTTTTTTCTTTTGATTTAATAAAATGAAATAACAGTGAACATTAAAACCATTAATTGCATCAAAATTCGAACAAAAAATAATGTATTTAAAAGCGAACCAAATGGTCCAACTCAGGAGCAAATTTCTGCGATTTCAGAAGCTTCGCTTGCTTATTGGAGAATCGAGTGTCTTGATCAGCCGAAGTACCCTAAATTTAAAAAAAATAAAAGAAAATTAATCGGCAAATTGCTAAGATCTGAACAATACACAAGACAGAAAATAAATTTTAAAAAATTACCCGGAAAAATCCGCCCGACATTTTCTAGGGTTTGAAGAGTGATCCTTTTGCTTTGAGATGGTGTGTGAGTAAGAGAAATGCTTGTTAGAGAGAGCGAGAGATTCGTACTTATAATTTACGCCATGAAATTCTAGGGTTTGGGGCTTAATCGAAAGGGAAGCTCAAAAACCTGTGTGTTGAGGCTAGAGAGAGAGAAATAGAAAATATCTTGTACGATTTGGGTTTTAGGCTTTGAGTCGGTTTCCTGAATGGGAAGAGGTACCCTAAATCGGTGAAATCGATATTTATTTGATTCCGAATTCAGGCCTCCGTTTCAGTGGAATTACTACTTTGCCTTGTTTCTGTTGAGCGTTGGGTCAAATGGTGTTTTGATTGTTGGTTGGGTCGGGTTGAAATGGCTAGACTTGGATTTACTATTGGCCCAAAAGATGCACAACGCTTTAATTCCAGTAAAATCTCTATAAATTAACATCTTAAGATTATAAAAATTTATTAATTAATTAAAATAATATTTAATTAATAATTTATTAATTTTTATATTCATTAATAAAAATTTAATTTATCAAAAAAAAATTTAATATTAAACTTAATACATGTATTGTGTATTGTAATTATATAAATATTATCTAATTATCGAATTACGAACTAATATTTATTTAGTCAAAACAAGCTTAGGAATGTAATTAATCTTTTTAAATAGAAGTCATAAATCTATTTATTTTTACAAAAAATTAAAATTACATTCAATATATACTTAATTAATATAATTCATGAACATTAAATATAAAAACATATATAAAAAGAATATATATAATATCACAAATCTTAAAACTAAATATAGTGACTTATCATCTTAAAGATGTAAAAAAATTAATATTAATGGATGAAATGCATAAAGTATTATGTGAATACAATATAGAAAATTCAAATTGCACTCAAAAGTAATTGTAACAGTGGGTGTCATAAAAATTTAACTTACAAGTAAGCTAAGATACAATATCAAATACAATCAATAGGTCAATTATTTATCAATCAATATCAATTTTCTCTTACAATAGAAGAACACTATATCATAATTTATTAATGCTCTAAAAAGAGTTAAAGATAAAGTATAAAGAGATATTAATTTTAAAAAGAAACAAGTAACATTGAAATCATATTTTACAAAATCTTCCTAATTGAGTCATATATATAATTTTAATATGTAAAAAAATTATTAATTTACATATCAAGAGGGTTCTGTATGTTTTTTTAAAATACATTATTTTACAAAATTTAAAAAATTATTAATTTATCACATTAATTTTAAGTCTGAATAGACTAAAAATATTATTTAATCAACGTTATTAATTTATCGAGATTTTATTGTAATAAAAAATATACATCAATTATTAAGTTACATGTCCGGATATAAACGTACAATATTTAAAACTTAGCTAATACAAATTTGGTGGTCCAATAAACCAAATTAGTGAAGAAATAAGAGTGATTATTTGACTTTCTTTTTGGTCTTTTTCACTTAAAAAAAAAAGCGCAAACATTCAACATCTATTACATAATCACCTATCAGCATTAGAGCATTAAAGGTGGTTACCATTTGCTCACCTATAAAATAATAAACCATATTACATTGTTTATATGTCATTGGATCAAAAAATTTTCATCTAAGTCTGAATCCCATTACCACAAGTGCTAATTCTCATTTGCAACAAATATTTTGTCACTAATGACAACAAGTGTTGCTTAATTGTCATTACGTTATCACTCGTATGTAATGATGGTTCAACAAATATTGTAAGAAATGAATAAAGACTCAATTCAATTATATTTGCTTCTTTGACAAACCTTTCTATTTTGGGCATTAAATAATAGAAGTAGTACATCCTTGTCTATTTAATTTTTTTATTGTGTGAAGTATTATTTTTAAAAGGGGAAGTAAGCCTCTGGCTTAAGATTAATGACAAGTTTAGACTTAATTTGCTCCTATGTAGTGTCTGTTAGCATTTCGATTTTGGAAAATTACTTAGTTGAAGATTTCCATTGAAAAATATTTTAAGTGATTTTAAACTATTTAATATATAATAAAATATTTATAAATTAATACTTGATAAATTAATAATTTTAATTAAATAATATTTTTTATCGATCTTGACTTGAGATTAATATAATAAATTAATAATTCGTTAAATTTATAAAATAATATATTAAAAAAAACACATAAATTCACTTAATATATAAATTAATGATCTCTTTATACATCAAAATTATATATATATGATTTACTTAGAAGGTTTGTATAAAATATAATTCTAATATTACTTGTTTTTTTTGAAATTAATGTCTATTCTTAATGTATTAAAAAGTATTTGTATGTTGTTTTTGTATTATAATAAAAAATTATATAATGTGATTGTTATTTTGAGTGCATCGTTGCACGAGATAAACTATAGTATAGAATTATCATTTTCAAGTTTATTTTCTATATCATTTTCTATTAAGTTCTCAATAATTTGCTCGTAAGAAATAATGATAATTCATAATTCGATAATTAAGTAATATTTATATAACCACAATATATAATACATATATTAAATTTAATATTAAAAAAATATTTTGATAAATTAATTTTATATTAATTAACAAATTATTAATTTATCAATTAAATATTATTTCAATTAATTACTAAAATTTTATAATCTAAAAGTATTAATTTATAAAAATTTTACTGTATTAAGTCTATTTTGTTTAAAAAAAATTATTACATGCAGTCACCCTCTCTAAAATTTGAAGAAAAAATGACAGCAGATGCTAATTTGGGAGGATCTGCACCGTGTATTTCAAATGGGACCCAGAATCAAGCGCACGCTGGGGTCGACATGACCAAACTCGGCTGTCCTGTTCTCTCTCCCCTATATATATACCACCAAAACAAAATTTAGGAACAAAAATAAAAAAAAGAGAGTTGTGCAGAGCATTTAGCACATAATTTCTCTCTCTTTCTCTGCCCACAGCCTTTCCTGGAAAGAAACTGAAACAAGAAAAAAGAAAAAAAAAATCTGAAAGAGCTCTTCAGATTATGCCACGTGGCCCCACTCCTTATAATCGGATGCAAACCTATTTATATTCCAGTCTTTATTCTCCTTTTCTCGTCCGCCCCTCTCTGTCTATCTTCTCTCTCTCCCTCTCTCTCCAGCTCCGATTCTCCAAACCCTAGGCTCCTTTCTCCAATTGCGCCCGATCGATCGATTTTTCAAAGTTCGCTTCTCATGCTCCTCTACGGTTTATCCTAAAATATCACCGAGAGGAAAAAGAATCCGAGAATTCTTTCTTGTTTGTAAAAAGAAAATAAAGAAGAATCGAAGGAGGAGGAGCTAGATAGAAGATTCGAGGAAAAACGAAATGGCCTCGTCGACAACGAGCGCGGTGTACGTCCACGTCATCGAAGACGTCATCAACAAGGTTCGCGATGAGTTCATCAACAACGGTGGACCCGGGGAAACTGTCCTCAACGAACTACAAGGAGTAAAAAAATCCTTCTCTCATTTCCTTTTCATTCGTTTCTTTTTAATTTTAGGGTTTGATTTTTTTAATTATTTTTAGAAAATGATTTGTGGTTTTGGGGATTATCGTTGTGTTTCGATTCGATCTGATTGGAACACTAGGGGTTTTGATTAATTTTATCGAAACGAAACTGATCTAGTGAATTGATTTTGGGAAATGTTGGCTTTTAGATTTGGGAAATGAAGATGATGCAAGCGGGAGTAGTCTGTGGTCCAATTGAGAGATCTTCGGGTCAGAAACAGCCCACACCTGGTGGCCCAATTACTCCGGTGCACGATCTTAATGTTCCCTACGAAGGGACCGAGGAGTATGAAACTCCTACAGCTGATATGCTTTTCCCTCCGGTAATGTCCCAATTACTCTGCTTTGAGTGCCTTTATTTGCTTAAATTGTGGTGGATATTTTTGTTTTGTGATTTTTTGATGAATGGTTTTAATTATGTAGACTCCATTGCAAACACCTGTTCCTACACCGTTGCCTGGAAGTGCAGATGGTTCTATGTATAACATCCCTACTGGAAGTAGTGACTATCCTACTCCTGTGAATGATGGTGGCGGCAATACAGATGCCAAAGGTGCAAGGCCGAGCCCGTATATGGTAAGCATGCTCTGTTAGTGCCATTTTCATTTGGGAAACATTGTGTAACAGTAGTTGTACTGTTGTACTTGCCAAAGAAAGGAAAAAGAAGTGGCTTTGTTGCCTCATTGAAGATTTATTGGTGATCTATACTTTCTATTTTTTTCCCACAGCAATCTCCTTCTCCTTGGCCAAATCAAAGGACCCCACTCAGTGTTGATGTTAATGTCGGTGAGTATGACATTAAAAGAGCAATTAGTTCTAACCCACTAACTATGGTTTGTTAATAATAAGTGCTATTTTCTTGTAGCTTATGTGGAAGGGCGGGATGAGGTGGATAGAGGAACCTCTCATCAACCCCTGACACAGGTAACTCCTGTTACGAGTAACATTACAACTGCATAATGATGTCTGGGTTTTTCTGGTTTGAGGAGCACTCATGGGTCATGCAAAAGGGTTTCACATCCCAAAGGGTTTGAATTGACTCTTTTTGGAAATATTTCGTTCAATAATCCTTGTTCCTATGTCAAGACAAGCTATTATTACTTAAGTTGGTGATTAATTTTAATATTGGAGAAAATTCCAGGACTTCTTTACGATGTCTTCTGGAAAGCGAAAACGTGAGGATTTTACTACTCAATATCACAATGGTGGTGGATATATACCCCAACAAGATGGAGCTGGAGATGCCATGTATGAAGTTCCAAAGGCAGAGGTTAGTTGTCCTCTTATTTAGTGACAGTCTGTCGTGTGCGTGTTCATTTGAAATTTTTGTTCTAACGCAAATCACGGTTAGATATCTTCTGTGGATGTGTGTGGCTCTGGTAGACCTCTACTCTATCTCCTTCTGTATGTAAATCATGGATTTGCCTTTCTTCCCCAGAAAGTTGTAGAATCTTTTTTTTTTTTAATCTTTTTTGGGGAAAACAGGATTCTTCAATCTTTGTCGTTGCAGCCTAATATAAGAATATCACAGTGATTCAAGCCATTAATTTGATATAGCAAACTAGCAATTACTGTAATTACACGAATTATAAGACCCAACATTCATTGGCTATTCTTGTTTTCCAAGGGTCTTATGCTGGTGAAGATCTTTCTTGCTTATCAAAATAACATCACTGATAAACTGCTTAAAAAGTAATATTGAAATGAGTAATGTTTCTTGTGGTCAAATACTGATTAGTCGGTATTTGGTAGGAGCAGGACTAGTTTATTCTATGTAAATGGAGAATAAAGGAGTGATAAGTTGATTAGTGTCCATTCTGGTAGTGCTTGACATGGATCAAGGTCTTCCTGGAAGTTCTGTTTCTGTACCGTATTAGAGTTATTGTGGTCTTCTCTGAAGGTACAGGTTTTAGGTTAGTAGTCATTAAGTGTTTTGTGAATTAGGAAAGAATATTCTTAAAAGTTACAAGTTTGTGTTGTTGAGTATATTTTGAGCTGACAGAGAATGTTCTCAAAGGGTAAAGCAGTTGGCAGACAGTATATGACAGTTCTTTGAGATCAGTGTGATAAGAAGAGGTTTCTTAACTCTTCTTACCAGTGAAATTGCTGGTGCAATTTAGTGAATTGTTGCATGTCTGCTTATTCATTTCTCCGTCAACTTCATTGACTGAATTATTCATTATTGAAGTCTTGCAAGTTGTCCATTATGGGGTACTCTTTCTTTTAGAGAGGGACTGCCAGTAAGAACATTTGTAAATTTGTTATCTGAAGGAAAATGGCAGACTTACCTGTTAGCCTAAGTTCTTTTATCCATTATTGTTGGATCTGCTGCAGACAAGATGCTTTTTTGTACCCACATTCTTTTCTCTTTTATTTACTTTTTATTTTAATAAAAATGCTAAAGCAAACATAGTTGAAGCTCTGAGCTATAATGTGATGATTATTTATGAGGAAACTTATTTATTCCAGTTGAAACCAGAGGGGTGCTTGTAAACCAGAAATATTGTTGGAATATTTGAGTTTGTAGTTGTTTCAACTATGAGCTATACTGTGATGAATATTTATGAGGAAACTTAGCTATGCTAGGTGAAACCAGAAGGGTGCTTGTAAACCAGAAATATTGTTGGAATATTTGAGTTTGTAGTTGTCATGTGTTTTACACCCTTCTTTAATCTATTATATCTAAACTCTCAGGGAAGTAAGGGTAGTGATTTCCTTGATAGACGTGATTCTACAACCACTGCAAAAAGCGAGATCTTAGCATACTTGGCTAGGTCATCTTCAAAGATCCCTCAACTGGATGGACCAATTCCTGATCCATATGATGATATGCTTTCTACTCCTAATGTAAGTATCATATTGCAATATTCCAATGACATTCATCTGTTCTATTTTCTCTGATGTGAGATGCATTGTTGAATTATCTATGTTGATGTTGGCAGGCAACCTATCTTTTAATATGACTGCGTTGTGTAATTGGAGTTCAATTTTGATGTTGCATTATGTATAGCTAACTATTGTACAATGCTTAACCCACTGGGTATCTGCAGTTGCACTTGGCTAACCCCAAAAGCCAGTGATAGTAATCTTTTGAGGGTAAAGATGAATTGGCATATGGAAAATGCTACAATAAATCTAGATTTTGGCTGCATTGCTTATATTGTAAGTGGGAGGAATAGAAAATTTTCAAATTTAGAAACCAGTGACCAGTTCAATGATAGTTTTGCTCCTTAACTGAGTGATAGAATGGTTCTTGATTTTTCTTTGGTCAATTCCTGATCTTATTTTGTGACATTCTGCAACATAGTGATAGAATGGTTCTTGGTTTTTCTTTGGTCGGTTCCCAATCTTATTTTGTGACATTTTGCAACAGTGTTACTTTGTGCATGTGGTTTAGAATGGGCCTTTTCTCTTTGTTTCTCATGTATATCGTTGGAGATTTCACTAACATACAGGCTGTTGCTTTTTGACTTTCTTCTCTTACCTTGAAGATATACAATTATCAAGGAGTTGCCAATGAAGACTACAACGTAGTGAACACACCGGCGCCTAATGGTAACTTTAGGCAATGATTGAATTGAGGATTGCATCTTATTGTTCTTTGATTATATGCCTGTTCCTCCCTCTCTCTCCCTTATTTGTTGGTTTTTTTTTTGGTTGACCTGCTTTTCTTGTTTACCTGCCAGACCTTCAAGCGGCCACTCCTGCTCCTGTTGCCCAAAATGATACTGGAGATGACGACGATGATGAGCCATTGAATGAAGATGATGATGATGACGAATTGGATGATGTGGACCAGGGAGAGGAGCTGAACACACAGCATTTAGTTTTGGCTCAATTTGACAAGGTGATTTTGCTATTTCTGCAGCATGCATCATTGCTGCCCATGACGTACTTCATAATTTGTATTGATACAAGTTTTGGTAGCCTCATTACTTTTCTATGTAGACAATAACTGATGATATTGTATGTTTGTGTTTGTAGGTGACCCGTACCAAGAGCCGATGGAAATGCACACTGAAGGATGGCATCATGCATATAAACAACAAGGACATTCTCTTTAATAAGGTGTGCTTGTCACTGAGTAATATATGACATTTATTTTTACTCGTCTGTCACTGTTATTGAATCAAAGTTTTTGGCTGAATGGGTATAATCTTTTGCAGGCAACAGGCGAATTTGACTTCTGATTTTGTTAGAGAAATGTCTATTCACCATCAAATTGCAAATTTCTTTAAAAGATCAAGTGAAGGGTCCTTATTAGGTGTTTGGTAATTTTTCTTTGATTAATATTAGAGTGAAATCTTGAAGGAAGGGCATGACATGTTTTATTTTAATACCTTCCATAAGACTTGGGTTGGATGGTTGTCCTATTGTACATAAAGGAAGAGCTTTTTCGGCCTTAGAATGGATGGCTACTTGAGATGCTTCATGAAGTTTTAACATTTCTGCGATGGAATATGTAATTTCATTTTAACTACATACTTAGACGATTTGGTTTATTTACAGGTCTCAATTGTTTGTTTACTTGTATTTGTTGCACTTTGGTTTCAAAATCTAACCTGGCTTTCATTCCTGCTTTTAGCTGAACTATCATTCTTCCTTGCAGTGAAAGGCATGAAAACAATACACTGATTTGCTTGTGGTGGTAGCATTTAGCAACAGCTAAAATGCAAGGCACAATTAATTTAAAAATAGCCCGTATTTGAGTGTTCTGCTTTTACCTCTTTAAATCTCCAAAGGTAACGCTTGGTTATTGTAAAGCAACAACAAAGAGGAATAGAGAGAATCCCATATTCAAAACATGTTCCTCTTCCAAATGGGGAATCAACAACGGTAACTCTGGGAGACAAATCTCGTTATCATCTTTCTTGCAAGCAAAATGATAGGCAACGTCCAATCACCCAAGAAGCTTGCCATCACGGGGAAATGCATTATACAATCACCCAAGAAGCTTGCCATCACGGGGAAATGCATTATACAACAAGATCGAAGACACCGGTATCGACTATGGAGAAAGATCCCCATCGATCAAGACACCATCAATTTTATATGATCTAACTAAACTGGTAAATCTACCTTAGGGTCGAAAAACACAAAGTGTATGATGTACAGATGCAGAACGGAAGCATCACTGTGCATCATTGACAAGAAGGCATTTGGTTTGAAACAAAGTGAACATAGTAGAAGCCTCCACGTATGCTGGAACAGCTGGATGTTTCCAACCGATTGGTGTTGGTATTGCAGCTTTCTTGTCACCAGTGCCTTGGTTACCGTTTTTCCATGCTGGCATCTCGAATTCTTCTGTCTCTGGAAATGAATTCTGTGATGAAATGAGCGGCGATAGTAAGGGAATTGCAGCTGGAGAAGTCCCACTAGAGGACCCAAAAGGGCTGGTACCGGCAGCGGGGGCGTTCATCTGATCAAGCTTAAGAGATGCTGGGGCATGCTTTTGTAACCTGGTGGGTGGTTTCCCCACTATGGCTTTGGTCACGCCAATATGTAGTTGCTCAAATAAGTTCCCACCGTCCTCCATTCTTGAAATGAAACGCCCCGTGTTGTCATCAGTGCCTTGGTCACCATTTTTCCATGTTGGAACCACGAATTCTTCTGTATCTGGAAATGGATACGGTGATAAAGTGACAGGCGACAGTAAGGGAATTGCAGCCTGAGAAGTCCCACCAGAGGTCCCAAAAGGGCAGGTGCCGGCAGCGGCAGTGTTTATCCGATCGAGCTTAAGAGATGCCGGGGCATGCTTTTGTAGCCTGGTGGGTTGCTTCCCTACTTTGGTCTTGGTCATGCCAATAAATTGCGTCTCGAATATGTTCCCACCGTCCTCCATCCTTGAAATGAGACCCCCTGGAAACTTGCAACAGAAACAACTCCCCCTTTCTCTTTTCTATCTCTCTCAACACACCAAACCATCAACGGTTTAAGCATGAGCATGGCAACTCAAGGACAGAATTAAAAAGGTTAAATATAGAGAATAGAGGAAGGGAAAATGTGAAGGGGGAGGGGGGGAATGGTCAATCAAGACCTTGTCTTGGAAACCGGGAAATATGGGGTCAGTTAACAGGGGTGATGAAAGGAGAGTGCTGGAAAGGCACTTTTGAAAGACAGTTACAAAGATTATGGGCAACGGTCATTTCCTGAAAATCACTCAGGGGCATTATTTATTTTGAGTGGCTAATATTTTTTTCCCACGAGACTTTCTCAATCCCCCAAGTCAAACCCATCACTAGGGGAGGCTGACAAGATGTTTCTCTCTGAACTGCATCTGATATCTTCGCTGTAAAACCACAGTTTCATTTGATTTTGTAATGTTGGAAGTCCAATAAGTTGCAGTTTCCATTTGCCTTCGACAGTCTTGAATTATGGGTCAAAACCAAAAACGAAAAACAAGTTACAGTTGGAACCCGAAAACCATTTTTCTTATTTTGTTTGTAAGTTTTTTTTTTCTGTTTTTAGCTGATGTTGAACAAAACAAAGTTGAATGATTGCATATAGCTGACATGAAAATACCCGAATAAATCCAAAGCCTCAATATCAAGAATAGAATCAATCACACGTGTCGTATGGTAACAAAGAAAATAAAAAGAGAGAGAGAGAAAAAAAAAAAAAAAAGACAGAAAGAAGATAAAAGCGGGAAAATCACCTACCAACCGTCAGATTTTTGTTTTTTTTTTTTTAATTTTTTGTGTGTTCTCTGATCTTTTCTTCCAATGGCTTGCGGTGCCACTACTAAGCCTCTGCTGAACCTCGAACTCTCACACTCACACCGGCCAAAGAAACCACTCTCTCTCTCTTTCTGTTCCTTCACTAATAGGCCAAGACTTTCTCCAGAGACTTTGTCCTCTCAAGCAAAAGATTGCAGCAAGATTGACATCTTTTTAAGTCCATCACTGTTTTGTAGGCGGAAACCCAGATTCCAGGTAAAGTATCAATGACTATGATTTCTTTTTGAACTTTGGGTTGTTTAGATCATGGGATTTTTTTGTTTGCTTTTTGTAGGTTGCTGCACAGAGTGATTATTCTTCAGGGGAAGAAGCAGAGTCACTTGAACCTGACTCAGCTTGCCAAGAGCGTTTTTCTTGGTCTTCAGTGATTTTGCCGTACGTTTTTATCTTTTTTTTCTCTTGTATGTGTTTTTTTTATTTTATGTTTTCCTTCACTGGGTAGTTTTGGTTTTTTCTTCTTTTTTTTTTGTCGAATTATCTTCTTGGTAGGGAAAAGCGTTAGCTTCTTAGGATAGTTGGTGATAATGGAAATTTGAAGAAAGGAATAATTAGGGATAGATTGTAGATCATTTTAATGAACAGTCTCCTCTAACCTTCTGTCAATTTAGTGACTTGACTTAATTTTGATTCTGGCAATCAGATTTTTGTTCCCAGCTCTGGGAGGGTTGTTATTTGGGTATGACATTGGTGCCACCTCTGGTGCTACCATCTCTTTGCAGGTGCTTCAACAGACTACTGTTTTTCTCATAATTTTATCCAATTAATTTACCATTTCTTGTTTAGTTCAGCAGCATTAACTACATTAAGAGATCATATTTTTTCATCTAATATATTATGTTGATAATGTCAGTCACCTGAGCTTAGTGGCATTACTTGGTTCAACCTTTCGGCTGTTCAGCTTGGTCTAGTGGTATGATTCCTTGCTTATACCTACACAATTGGTGCATCTTTTGTGGACATTTGCAATATTTTTCTGTCAATAATTAATGACAATGTATTCCTTTTTTTTTCTAACTATATTGCTTGAGTGCAGGTCAGTGGCTCCCTTTATGGGGCGCTTCTTGGTTCCCTCCTTGTCTATCCAATTGCAGATTTCCTTGGTAATCCTTTGTTCAACTTCTTCATTATACTTGGAGCTTATATGTATCAATTTCTCTTAACCAATAGTTTTGATTTGTGCATGAAGGAAGGAGGAGGGAACTCATCATTGCTGCTCTATTATATGTGCTTGGTGGTTCGTTGACTGCTTATGCTCCAGGCCTTAGTGTTCTCTTAGTAGGACGGCTACTTTATGGCCTGGGTATTGGACTGGTGAGCTTCACAAAACTAAATGCTGGTATTTCTGGTAGATTTATTATGATGTGCTTACTCATAACATCTTGCAACAATGCCATTTCACAGGCCATGCATGGGGCTCCCCTCTACATAGCAGAAACTTGCCCATCTCAGATACGAGGAACGCTAGTATCTCTAAAGGAACTATTCATAGTTCTGGGAATTTTGGTATGTTCTTAAACATATTGTTTGACTACCTACTTTATTTCTTTGTAAACAAGCTGAGCTGAAGTATGGATTCCTCTGTAGTTGGGATATTTTGTGGGAAGCTTCCAAATTAATGCTGTTGGGGGGTGGCGATTCATGTATGGGTGTAGTGCTCCAATTGCATTACTTATGGAAATAGGCATGTGGAGTCTCCCACCATCACCACGCTGGTTACTTCTCAGAGCGGTTCAAGGGAAAGGATCTTTACAAGAATACAAAGAGAAGGCCATCCTTGCCCTAAGCAAACTACGGGGTCGGGCTCCAGGTGATGAAGCATCTGAGAAACAAATAGAAGATAGCCTATTGTCACTGAAGTCTACATATGTGGAACAGGAATCTGAAGGAAATATCTTGGAGGTATTTCAGGGGCCAAGTTTGAAAGCCCTCATAATCGGTGGAGGTTTAGTCCTTTTTCAACAGGTACTACTCCTCCTTGCTCATCCATACTGTTATTTATTTATAAATTATATTCCTATGTTTTTTGCTAATAAACATATGAGGAGGGAACACTAAGAATTCAGAATTTTATGTTAAAGGCTTATTTAGTACCTTTATTATGACAGATAACTGGCCAACCGAGTGTTCTGTATTATGCTGGTCCAATTCTACAGGTACTGATAATTGAAACATTTCTCTATTATCCCAGTGTTTTTAAAATGGAAATGTCAATTATCCAAACTCATATAATAGTTTTTGTAATTTTGTTTCTGAAGAGTGCTGGATTTTCTGCGGCTGCTGATGCTACCCGCCTTTCTGTAGTAGTAGGTTTGTTCAAGGTAACTCTTAATAGATCTTGCTATTTAACTTTTGAATCAGGGTTTATCATGTTACCTTCTTTCCTATGCTGATTAATTATTGTTTTAAATATACCTTCCTGTAGTTATTAATGACTTGGATAGCTGTTGCAAAAGTTGATGATCTTGGCAGAAGACCGTTGCTGATTGGAGGTGTTGGTGGGATTGTATGTAAACTATTCCCCTCATTTCTGTTGAACTGTCATGCCCTTAGGTATGTTAATTTGCAAAGATGATTATGGAAGTTTTATTTGTCTTTCTGAACTCATTGCACTGCAGGCTCTTTCCTTGTTTCTTCTTTCTGCTTATTACAAATTTTTTGGAGGACTCCCTTTTGTTGCTGTAGCTGCTCTACTTCTCTATGTCGGTTGCTATCAGGCCAGTATTTTCTCTTTTGATTGTTGGTATTGGTGGCAGTGGGACCTTCTAGGATCAGAAATTTTAATTTATTTCTTTTCACTCCTAGAGTTTTACATATGAAAAGAAATAATAAAGCTTCAACATAGTTGGGAAAAGGAAAACTGTTCCAAATGGAAAAAAAAAAAGAAGCTGGAAACCAAAGAAAGAGAATTTTGTGGAAAAAATAGAAAAAAAAAGGCTGTTCGCGTGCTTTCCTTGTCTGTGAGACCAAGGTGTACTCTAATTTGACATTTTGCCCTGTAAATGATGTTTCAGATATCATTTGGGCCTATCAGTTGGCTAATGGTGTCTGAAATTTTCCCACTACGCACAAGAGGGAAAGGGATTAGTCTTGCAGTTCTCACTAACTTTGGTTCAAATGCTATTGTTACCTTTGCATTCTCACCATTGAAGGTATTGATTCAATTCTGAACAGTGTACTTTTTTCAAAGTTGCTTTCTTGTAGTTTTTTGTGCTTTGAATTTGACTGTTGTGATCAGAATTAATATCTGCTCATTCTGCAGGAGTTGCTAGGAGCAGAAAATCTTTTCCTTCTTTTTGGTGCTATTGCTTTGTTATCACTTTTGTTTGTGGTAGTCTACATCCCTGAGACTAAAGGTTTGAGCTTAGAAGAAATAGAATCCAAGATCCTGAAGTGAAAGCTCAGCAATTCCCGCTATCATCATGATTTCAGGGAAGACTAAATAAGTAACCATTAGCCGCAAAGTATTTCTTAGGATGGCAGTGGATGGTTTTCTATTTATAGTCTCATGGGATTTGTTGGACTACTATTTTAGCTGAACGTTTCTTATGACATGTAAATGGAGTTGTATGTATGATAATCAATGCCCTTCTTAAACAAATGTCATGATGGAGATCTTTGTGTATTCAATTGAAAAGCCAGCGAAGAAGGGTTATGACATGCTACTAAAAAAAGTCTGTGCATCCCAATATCCCAAAAAAACCCAGCAAAATCTATTTCCTGTTATTTGACTTATTTCTTGCGTTAAGTACAATCATTTGAGTGCTTTTGAGTGCTGATTGAATTTCAAGTGCTTGTGTCGTTGCCAAGAAGCTTGCTGCACTGGAGAAAGATCTCCAGGTTGGTGAATGTGGGCATTTTGAAATGTTTTCATATTTTGGCTAACTGTAAGATCCTAAATCTACTTTCACATATTTATAGCCATTGGCAGATCTATGTAAGATGGTTTTATTTCTTCATATTTCTTCTCCTGAAAAAGTAAGCAATTCCAGAGATTGTTATCAGCACAACAACAGCTGTTATGAATATATAAAGATAATCAATCCACCAGGCTTTCTCCTTCCTCAATTATCAGTGAGAGTTGTGGAAGCTTTGAAATTTCAAGGCTTTGTGCTTGTCCACTTCTGCTGAAATCTAATAATATAGTGGTCACTTTGCAAGTGCACCAATTGATGATAAGATTTTTCTAAAATAACATACATATAGTGGTCACTTGCGGATGCTTACTTTGAATTAGACTTGGGGGTGGAAAACGTTTAAATGGGTCATTTTGTTATATATTATCAAAGTCCATGTTTTTGTACTTACTAGGGAATTCGTAGTTTGGTTTGTCTGGTGTTATTGTAAGAAGAGAGATCAATTGATGTACCTTCTCATTGGCATAGCAGAAACCATCTGATATCTTGCCAGTCCTTACACTAAGGATTCTTTTGTTTTTAGTAAGCCACAGCGGCTAAACTTCTGTAACCCAAGTGAGACTTAATAATATCATCACTTTTCCCAGGAAAAAAAAAAACTTGCAAGTCCATTGATCTTTCTGGAAATTTCCTGGAAAATATATGTTTGTTTTCCTTCCTACATAGGAAAAATAAGCAGCTCGAGCAGATCCATTAGATTTCAGGCTGTTCACACCTATTCCTAGTGTCAAACTCAACTGCACCATGATGTAATTCGTAGAAATGCCATTGTTTGAAGAATTGAAAACTCCTTAATATTGGCTTGCTGCAACTGCTTATTGGCTGAAGTCCATCTGGATATCGTTCCTAAACATCTGACAGTTTTCTCACTTGGCACACGGTCATCAGTTCATTTTTTTAGTTATGTATCCTTGTCTCGTGACCCTCATCTCCGGTACCTTGCAAATAGGGAAACCACCTAACCTGAAAGAATCAACTTCAGAAAGAGACTAAAACAAGTAGCATTAACTTTGCAATTCAATGTTCACGCGTGACTCCTTGATGTCATTTTCCAGGAAACGTGGAAACTGGCATTGACCAAAAACGTATGCAACATGATTAATTACTGTTGTCAGCTTGCGTGTAAACACGACCCGCCGCTACATCTTCCCCTTTCAAACGAGACGAGGAAAGATTTATCTATTCGAAAATATTTGTGACCATGTAAATTATCAGCTCAAATGCAAAGGTGTTTCATGCAGTGTCTATTGCTTTCTTCCTTCTATGGAGGATACAAAGAAAAAAGGATCTATTATTGATATGTTGGTATGAATCATGCTTCTACTATTCGTTTTATGGCCCTTTGCCAATAACTCTTTATTTGTCAAGTAGCTTTAGTCAACAAGTTTTATGGCTTAAGCACTGTGCCAAAGTCTTGATTCCATAGGCATAGCTGGCTATCAGCCCAGGAATTCAAAGATAAAGTCATTGGATTTTATTCCTCATAATTGATGAAAAAGTAAAAACTATTGGTCGGTTCTAAAAATTTCAACTCTTTCATATGACAAAATCAATCCGTGTGCTCAAAGTTTCAAAGAAGAATATTTTGTCAAAGTTTCAAACAAGAATATTTTGTCATATACAAAATCTCATGTCACCTCCCATTGCTTTGAATGCCCCTTAATGACTAAAGGGCAACGTTAAATCAAATACTAAATGGGAGATTATCGATCTTGTTTGGTTTCTGATTCTTTTTGCCTAGTTTGTTTAAGTTGAGGTAGTCTGATTATTAAAGCTGGATGATCCTAACATTTGTTCTGTTCCAACATGATCCTAGCCTCTAGGCTTTCAAGCAGAAGAATCTGTACTAAGTCCGCATTTTTCCTGTTGTTTCCATACAATACTTACTATATATTATGACTGGTTCGATGTTGGGGTTATGGACCTTGTTGCCAATGGCAGATTAAGGTTTGTCCTATGTTTCCTGAAATGGAAACGTGGAAATGAAATCTGGAAGTGGATTTTTCATTGTCATAATCTGTGAGCTGAACTGATTATAGGTGAGGCAACCATAAAATTATTGGTAGATGGATTTTACAGATTAACTGCAGTATGCAGTTTAACTAAATTAATTACATGGTAATGTTAACACAAGAATGCTTATAAGCTGTAGCAAAATGGATATAACTCTTGGACTTCAAATTTCTCAACCTCCTCTCACCATAACTACTTCATTTATCTATTTTTTGGTACAATAAGAGAGCTTTACAATTGGAACGTAAGATATCTTTCTACACCACCCCGACTACATCAGCTAAGCCAAATGGGCCTCTCCGTTATTACTCTCTACTTGACGCTTGTTGCAGTTAAACAGACTTAAGCTTGCTGTATTTTCACCATACTGAGCCTTGAAAAATACTAACAAATTCAGCGACCACAGCTGAGAATGGAATCAGTTGTACTAGACAAGGAATTGGCAGAAAAGTTGTCACATGATGCAGGAAATGACATATCATTGACTGATGTTTGATGAGGAACTGTAATCATACAATCACTGGCACCATCAAGTAGCAACTCTGGCAAGGAGGCACTCCCATTTAAGTATTGTACCACTGTGCTCATGCTAGGCCTACTTGCTGGTGTAGGATGTGCACACAGCAAACCCAGGTTCAGTACCAATTCCATTTCTGTCACCACATAATTACCTTCCAATCTTGGGTCACTTGTCTGAAGAATCAGATCAGTTTTCCAGAATTGAAGAACCCAATCAACCAAGATTATCTCTTCTGGTGGTCTTTCTGGTTCTAAAGTTCTCCTTCCACAAGCCATTTCCAGCATTAAGTTCCCAAAAGCAAACACATCAGAGCTGGTTGTGGACTTACCAGTTCTAGCGAGCTCTGGTGCAATGTATCCCACGGTACCGACCACATGAGTGGTTTGAGGAGTGGCTCCATGCTCATAGAATTTAGCTAGCCCAAAATCTCCTAGTCTTCCATTAAGAAGGGCATCTAGTAGAATATTGCTAGCTTTTATATCTCTGTGAATCACAACTTGATCCCCTTGTTCGTGAAGGTAAAGAAGTGCTGATGCTAGTCCTTTGACGATTTGAAATCTTTGAACCCAATTAAGGTTCGGTTTTTCATTGCTAAATAAGAACTTGTCAAGGCTTCCATTGGGCATGAAATCATAGACCAAGAGAAGTTCTCCCTTTCTCCTGCAATAGCCTAGGAGCTGCACCAAGTTCCTATGCCTTAGCCTTCCCATGCTAGCAATTTCAGCTACGAATTCCTTCATCCCTTGTTTTGAATTGTGGGAGACCCTTTTGACTGCAACTTGTTCATGGGAGGAAGGTAAAGCTCCCTTGTAAACCTCTCCAAAACCACCAACTCCCAGGAGTTCTCTTTCTTTGAAACCATTTGTTGCTTTGTAGAGATCCCTGTAACAGAATCTCTGAGGACCATATTCCTGCTCCCAGTCTTCTCTTATTTCTTCATATTTCTTCCTCCATGTCTTGTAAGCAGCTCCAATGAAAAATACAACCAGAAGACTCATAATTACCAATGGAATCATGATCCTGAAATCTAGTTTCTCCGCGGGATATCTACGATGGGGTGGAGAAGGGAGCTTGGAGTAGTCAAGGCTTTGTGCTTGTCCACTTTTATCGAAGCTCCATCCAAGAATGTACTGATTACTTGCCATTGCCCCAGTAGATGCAGAGAAACCAACATACATGTATTTCAAGAATACTTCAGAAAGATCAAGCTTTGCTGACAAAAGAGGGTGCCTTGGCTTCTTGGTTCTAAGAGGAGCTAGTGTTACTTGAAGTAGCATCTCTCTTTCATCATAATCTATCCACACCTGAATTGGCTTTCCACTTATGAGCTCCAGGGTCTTATTTTTCCCTTCCGTCTCTGAATAATAAGTTGCTGGAGCCGATGCGTTGGACAGCAAGTTATTGACATCAATTCCTACATGGTTGGCATCGACATCTTCAAACTCAGGGCTTTTGATAGTATCCAGCTCTATTGCAAACACATGGTTGGTTGATCGGCCATTGGTTGTAGTATTGAAAAGTCCAAAATACTGGCTTGCTACAGCTCCCGTGAACTCCATAGATGGTGAGATAGTGAAGGCAAGGCCATGGCCTCCGAGTTTGGGAAACTCAGGGACCATGGCAAAGACAAAGCTGGAAGAGAATGACAGAGAACCAGAGTTATTGGACGATGATGTAGTAAACTTGATAGGCAAAGGAAAGAAAGCACGACCAATCTGTTGATATGAACTGTTTGTTAACTCCAATAGGCCATTTGGGTGGATTTTGGCAATTCCATTAAGATGAAGATTGGCTCCATGAAAGCCTTCGTAGATAAACTGGTTTTTGTCCTTAGCTAAGGCAATGGAACAAACTGTAGCCAGAGTAACTAGAATATGGAGAAATCTACTAATTCCAGCCATTGAAAACAAATCAGGGAGAGGAAGATGGCAAATTCGGATTATCCAGTTCTTGGGCTGACAATATCAGTTAAAACCTGTAACCCCTAGAGTCATCGGGACTAAGAAGGAACGAAGGTTTCAAAGATGGATGTTCATGAGTCTAGAGTTCTGACAATGTTTACCAGGTCTTAATATCATTTTCAGACCGTGACTATAAATTTCATATCAGAAATTAAGAAAGAACATGCAATTGACTCACAATATGACAAAAAGAAGTATGTACTTTTTGGCTTCTTGCTCCAACCCTGGATACCTTCTTAGCTGTCAGGAATTGATAGAGCTACCGTATGCAACACCTAACTCTCAAAACTTCAAATATAATAGCCGCTAAAATTTTTTACCATAAATGCTTTTATTACCAAGATCATGCTGATTACAACGAATGGGGATGCTATAGAATATATACGGCAGGATTTTGTTCAAGAAGATATTTATTAAGATAATTATATAAAATATTTAGTTCTTTTAACAATATATCAAAATTTTTAATTTGATAAATTAAAATTTTTTTTCTTGTAATACGACATTTTTAAGTTCGATAGATCAAATTCTAACAACCCTCGTTGAACTTCAGAAATCTTGACCACCTAATCAATGAAACCTGAAGCTATTGGTAGTACACAAGATCGTAACGGGACAGCAACTCTTTAAAGAATAAGCTTTTACAGTTAATACCATTGCTTTTTTCCAACCCGACTAACTCAAATCAGATTAGTTGCAATTTAATTATTAAATCTTGATCAAGGAATCTTCTTAGTTTAGCCAATGGTAACTAAGCTAGTCAACTGCATAAGACCTAAAAGTCATTACAAGTAGTAAATTAACTTGGGAAAGCATATACACCTGTCCTATCATAGTATCATTAACTTACTGAAATGAATTATTTTAAAGTAAAAGTAATTGTCCTATGGTAATATTCATTGTGAGTTAAAAAAAATATACTTATAAAGGTTTCTTTGATAAATAAAACAAGAAAAGATGATTAGAGCGTTAGGTTGGAATTTTTTTTGGGTTAATTTCAAGATAAAATCTTTAAAGTTAAGTCAATCATTAAAAGTAAAGTCATATTTTATAAATAAATTCCTTTATTCTAAAATGTATAATTTTACTTATTGGAGTAAGCATGGTATTTTGAAAGACACGCCATTAGTGAAGGAATGGAGGAAGTTGGGAAGTCCAAGGTCTGTAATATTGTTTACCAGGCCCAGAATTCTTTGCTATAGACTGAAATAAGGGGTTTGGATACAAAGCATCAAAACTCTTGGATTACAAACAATTAAAGGGTAATTATTCTCCTATCTTTCCGTTCATTTGCACTGCTTCAAGGCATGAAAGTAGGAGTTCCAGCAAGGTAATAACATATGTGGGGAGCTTTTAATTGATAATATGTAGGTGTAAGTTCTAAATGTAGCAACAAGATTGATGTTATGTGTATTAAACCAGAAAGATCAGATTGACTTGCAGAGTTACAGAATGCTTGAAAAAAAAGCAAAGGTTAAAATCCAAAATGCTGGAACTAGTTCTATCTATGTACAACATTTGCAATTCTTCATTCAGCCTGTTTAAAGCTTGGCAAGAAAAGGGTTGCTTCAGCGACCTACATGGAGAACTGTATCGGTACTCGAGAAGGAATTCAGAGAACCCCTCCCAAGAAATGTGGAAAACGAAATTATACAATCAGATGCCAGGTTGTTTGCCACGGATAGGTTAGTTTCAGCACTGTCACGTGTTAAAGTTTCAAGAACAAAGGATGGATTATTTTCGGCACGGTCCAGTGGTATATCAGGCAAACTGGCATTGCCATCAAGATACTGCACCACTTCCTTGATGGTAGGTCTTCTACCGGGCCTGGGGTTGGAACAAAGCAAGCCTAGTTTCAAAACTTTCACCATCTCCTCCACCACATAATTACCTTGTAATCTAGGATCACTAGCATCAAGAATAATACCTCTTTTCCAGCACCTATTGACCAACTCAACTAGAAAAATCTCTTCACGGGGTCGGTGAGGATCTATAGGTTTCCTCCCGCAAGCCACCTCAAGCAGAAAAGCCCCGAAAGCAAACACATCTGAACTTTTAGTAGCCTTCCCTGTTCTGGTAATTTCGGGATCCAGATATCCTAGAGTCCCTACAAGGCGGGTGGTTTGTGGACCAGCATCACGATCATAAAATCTGGCAAGGCCAAAATCTCCTAGCCGTCCATTTAGATTGGAATCTAAAAGAACATTGCTAGCTTTGACATCTCTGTGGAGAACAACTTGTTCCCATTCTTCATGGAGATAACGAAGAGCAGATGCCACCCCTCTGATGATTTGAAATCTTTGAGACCAATTAAGGTTTGGATGGTCATTGTCGAAGAGGAATTGGTCAAGGCTTCCATTTGGCATATAATCGTAGACCAAAAGGAGTTCTTTCTTTCGTCTGCAATAGCCAAGAAGCGGCACCAAGTTCTTATGCCTTAGCCTTCCCATGCTAACAATCTCAGAGACAAATTCCTTCATCCCTTGATTTGATTCATGGGATACTTTCTTGACCGCAATTTGTTCTTTGGAAGAAGGAAGTGTACCTTTATATACCTTCCCGAAACCTCCGGCTCCAACAAGCTGTTTGTCTCTAAAACCTTGGGTTGCTTTGTAGAGAGTCTTGTAGGAGAACCTTTGAGGTCCATACTCCTGTTCCCAGTCTTCATTTACTTCTTCATATTTCTTCCTCCTGTAAAAATATGTTGCTCCAGTGATTATTACCAGCAAAAACCCTGCTGCTATGATCAAAATCAATCGATCCGGTTTTATTCTTCTACCAACTTTGGGAAGTTTTGGAAGCTCTGATATCTCAAGGCTTTGTGCTTGTCCACGTCTGTTGAAGCTCCATCCCAGAAGATAATGGTTACTTGCAATTGAACCTGTTGCTGCAGAGAAACCAACATACATAGTGTCTAGTAGAATATCAGAGAGATCGACTGATGTTGACAACAGAGGCTGGTCTGGTTTTGGGCTTCTCTTTGGTGCCAATGTGACATTGAGTAGTTTTTCTTCATCATTGTAGTCCACCCAAACCTGTATTGGATGTCCACTGATGAGCTTCAAGCTTCTATTCTTCCTTTCTTCATTGGAAAAATATGCTGCTGGTTCAGATTGGATGGACTTCAAGCCGTTAACATCAATTCCTACATGATTATTATTTCTATCCTCAAATTCAGGACTGAGGATAGTATCAAACTCAACTGCAAAGATGTGATTTGAAGAATTGCCGTTGTTTGTAGCGTTAAAGAGTCCTAGATATTGACTTTCAACAGCATGGCTGAAATCCATAGATGGGGAGATGACAAAGACAATGCCATGGCCACTAGTATCTTTCCATTCAGGAACCATGGCAATGACAAAATTGGTGGAGAAGGAAAGGGATCGAGCTGAACTTGGGGAAGAAGTGTTGAATTTTATTGGAGATGGGTAGAAAGCATGGCCAACAAGTTGTTTTGAAGTATTGGTGAGCTGCAGTAGACCATTGTGGTGGATTTTGGCATTCCCATCAAGGTGCAAATTAGCACCACCGAAGCCGTTGTAGATGAATTGGTCAGTATCTTCAGCCCTGGCCAACGAAATCAGAGCCAGGCAGGAACACAACAAAAAGTAAAATGATGTAAAAGCAGCAGCCATTGTGAAAAGAATGAACGGTCTTGGTGCTAAGAGAACCTGCACAACATATCCACCTTTAAGTTTATCTCTCCAGGCAGCAACTTGTAGCAATATATTATATGGCCTCCTGCAGAAATGGTCATGGTCAAGTTCTAGAACGAGAAGAATAATTATTCAATGATTTTAATTTCCAGAGTCAATAAATGGAATTACTGAAATAGCATAGAAACTGATAATTGACCTCTTCTTTGGCTGTTTGGGGGCATGATAATAAGATGAGGCAGCAAGGCACCATCTTCCCTTTATCCCTCTCATCCCTTTGCCATTGGGATATGGCCTCGGGGGAAGGTTATACTCAACCAAAACCCAAGGTCAATAATGATGACCGGTTTTAATCATGCCTATGGTTAAATTCCTGGTTAGACTATCAATGATTTATCGGTTAATGACCAATAAATTCCAATTTTCAAAAAAAAAAAAAAAGGTTTATGTGATTTTTAAATTATTGTTTCAAATTTTTTGTGCAGCAAGTCAACTTGTTTATGCAATGATATGCTTACTTGGGCTCAAAGTTTCATATTAGGACAACTAGCATAAGGTTTTTGTCAGTTGCATTCCTGAGGATCAAGGTGACATAAACATAGATCTTATTCAAGATTATCATTTCTTTAATATCAGTAACAAAATTTCAATGATCCACCAAAACAGATGCCATATCCTCAACCTTTGCTATATTCCAGGAGAAAAAGTCCAACAAATTGGCAAGTAACATGCATGCAATTTCCTCCAGCGTGACTGTTATATTATTCTTTTGGAGACTACAACAGGTTGCTACTTTTACAAGCATGGAATGGACTTGTCCTGGTATTGACTCTCAGAAGTCTTCTCATCTGCCCATGGGGACTTCTTTACGTAAAAATTTTCATTTTGGCTTAGAAAAGAAAACTTCACAGGAAAAATTTTTGAGACTAAAACTTATGTGGGAATTTGGTACTTCAAAGGAGCAGACTAACACCTTTTTACTTCTTTGATTCACTAGAGATAAATCCCAATTTCGTTCATTTCTTGGTGCTTGAGCTCACCTGGATCATCCATGCTTCATCAGTTTACTATCACCATATGGAATCCTATGCTAGTAAAAATCTATACAACATGAATGCTTTTCCATAAAGTTTTGATTTAGAGATATTAATTTGTCTGTTTGAGGAAGTCAACTTGGATGATCCAGCTACCCTTTTTCATTATGTAGAAGATGATAATCCTTTTGCAGCTGTTTACTATGGTTTATTTGTCAAAGCACGAAGCATGAAATAATTTTTTTTTTACCAAGTCAGAACTTGTTTTACACCAAATACTACTAGTTCTAAATTCTAGTTAATTTGATAACATTTCAAATACAATGTAAGTGAGAATAAGCATATCTTCCCAATGCAGCCAAAAGAACACACACTACATGATCTACTTTATTATAGAAAGCTGATATCATCACATGGTCTATTCTTATTCAAAGAAAATCGACATTTATTTAATATAATCTATTAAATCATTGAAAAAGTTTGTCAAAAACAAAGGAGTATAGTCAGAGAGTAATGCCCTTAGCATATATTGAAGAGCTAATATTGCATATAGGGGCGGCTTGTCTTCACTTCGTTTGTTTTTCTGCTTTCTTTTCTCAATTAAGCTTGGTGTATATTAATATCAAGCATTAGCCAGTAATTAATACATGCCAGCAAATTATGTGCCTCAACATAGCTTTAAAAAGAAAAATGCCTCACTCTTTGTCTTAAATCTACATTGCTTTTCCCATGCATGGTTTGATAAAGGAAAGGGAGATTTAACTTATGCTATATGGAATTGTCAAGGAACCAGGGAAATAAATTTCATGGCCAGGAGTACATGTTCTTTGAATCATAGGACTTTTTATTATTATAATTAATTAAGTAATAGATTGAGAACCAAAACTTTGACTTATCAGTTAGGAGGAAGAAATAGAGCAGTAGGCTGTTTTTCTGGCATTGACAAAATTTAGCCACTGTTTGCATACCTTTTCTTCTATGTCACAAAACACTCTCAAAATATTACTTTAAGTAGGTACTTTGCAACCTTGATTGGTAGAAGGTTGCATAGGCAGAATTGTTTTGTTGAATTTGGATTTAACCTTCCAAAATTCCAATGCACATGCATAACATGCATAGGCATGCATAACAGCTGCTTTGACATGTTGGAAAGGATGGTGATCCTCATGGTGCATCCTCATCATTTCTGAAAGAAAAATAAAACAAAGAAAATTGACTTCTGGTTGTGGACTTAACCTAACAAGCCTCTAAACCTTATCCAATACTTAACAATGCAATCTAAAAAAACAATGAGGTACACTGTGAAATATAATAAGATTGTAGGAATATTGGGTTCCCGTTGCCACACAATTTCCATAATTAGTTTGCTAGAAATAATTCAAAATTTAGATAGAAATTGTCTATCTTGGACTTGGATACCATGCAACAATAAACAACACCATTTTTTACCATGCTTAGTATCAAACAAGGTTATAATCAGTAGTAGCTTAGCCAAATAGATTATATAAAGTTCAGACCGACCAAAGCCAGGGTATGTTACTAGATTGGCTGGAGATAATCTTCAATACGATATGTGGAAACAGGTAGGATTTAACAGTAACTGTTCATTGCAAGTCAATCTGTTTATACTTTCATACTTTTAATATTTTTTCAGATATCTTCTTCTGTAGAATTCAATACAACATATCAGTAATTAAACTCAGCCGTGTTGTTGATAAATTCAATTCAACAACAAAGTCCAATTAGAAGAAAAACGTACATGCATTTACCTCGTGCAGTGTATGTCACTCCTGTTGGTAATAAATAATAATGCCTTATCATCCTTAGATCAGGATCATGGACTTTGTCTCCATTGACTTTCATTTAAAACAGAAAAGACATCATTTATTCTTTCATTAAGTATAGCATACATACAGGGAAAGGAGCAACATATTTAGTTCTACCTGAAAGCTTTGGAGGAAGAAATGCTAAAACCTCTTTGGAGCTTATCTTAGGCCTTCAAATGTGAACTTAGGAGGAAGAAATGCATTGTGCAAGTGGAAAGCCTAGTGACCTGTGAGACATGGCAAAAGAGAATTGTACATAAATCCAGAAAGATGATATGTTTTAGGTGCGGAAAGAAGAAAGCATGTGCAGAAAATCTTGCACTAATAAAGTACCGTGATATAAGACAACAAAATACATGACTCACGTGGAAGTGGAAGACTTCTTGGGATCAAAATGGAAACAGAGGAAAAAGGGCAATGAGGAAAACGAGGGAGTTTCCCTTAAGCATGACTAGAAACATGGTTATCTTTACTTTATTTGGATAGAAAGGAAAATCAGTATGTACAACAAGAAGTCCAGTTCTCTTCTTGCTATTCTTAGTCGCATAAAAGAGGTGGTTTGATGAGCATATTGCAGGGGATAGCTTCAAATTAAAGAACATTATGACAAACCGGGGCTAAGATGATATACTTGATTAATTTATGCTGTTGTTCTTGGTGTTCTTCACCGATGTAACAACTGGTGTTACTGCTGTAGCACTGTGTTCCTTTTGTACTTAGCAGGTTTTCCCGCTTCTTTGGATGAATAAAATCTCATTTATCCCCAAGAAGAAAAAAGAAAAAGAAGACTAAGTGTGAAGAAAATTCAGTAGGCTAAGAGATAGTTGAACGAGGGTGTTGGTGGAATGAAAACCAGGATGTCAACAAGAGGGGAACTTTCCATCCTTAGCAGTACTGCAGGTCCTTAAGGCAGTTGTATATGTTCTCTGAACTAGTGCAGCATACGCAAGGTTATAATTGACTGCCGGATGCAGATAAGTCTGCCCCTCATGCAAAAAATTTGACCCAAAAGCTGGGAAAGAACGATGGCTGTCAGTACTGAATCTCTTCTATTTCATAACCTTCTAGTATAGTAACCACCAAAGACCAATTGGAGAAGGGTGGAATTAATGATACTGAAACGCAAATCAGATTTTCCTGTATGTTTTCGCTATGACAGTAATATGTAAACTTCTCTGTATTCTATTGGCTTGTTTCCATATACTAGCATTTAATTACAATATGCAAACTACTCAAGCTCAATCAAAGGTTTAAGTTGCATGATTAGCTATTGCATTGCTTTAATAATTAACTTGACTTGGAGCAAATTATTTTTTATGTTCAGCCAAAGAGTGTAAGATGTAGTACATGGATAGGTTGGCATTGAGCTCACATATTTTAACCAGAACTAGAATATACAGCACAATATTTGGCGGAAAGAAGCTTATAACCTGCGGCAAATTCTACGCATCAATCTCATACTTATTCCGCATCCTTTTCTCCATTGCTGATGTTCAGCTTGCTTTCTCGCATTTGAGTGGTATTGTACTTATTGAACCATGAAGATGAGAGATATTTCTGATTCAACGACCAGTGCTGAGAATAGACGAGGAAAAGGAATTGGCAGAAACAGAATTATTAAAATTATGTTCAATTGACATCATTTCAATTCTAGCACCTTCCAAACGTATCTCAGGCAAGGTAACATTCCCATCCAAATATTGGACCAGCTGCCTCATGCTAGGCCTGTTTGATGCCATGGGGTTTGTACAAAGAAGACCTAGTCTCAAAACCAACTCCATTTCCTCTGCCACATATTCGCCTTCCAATCTATGGTCGCTTGCATCAAGAATAGCTCCTGCTTTCCATAATTGAAGAACCCAATCAGCCAAAATCGTCCCTTCAGGATCTAGTTGTAGCTCTAGAGGCTTCCTTCCACATGCTATTTCAAGCATGAAAGTCCCAAAGGCAAACACATCAGTGCTGGTAGTGGCCTTGCCGGTTCTAGCCAGCTCCGGCGCAATGTATCCCAGAGTCCCAACCACACAAGTAGTTTGGGGATTTGTGCCATGCTCATACAATTTGGCAAGACCAAAGTCTCCTAACCTTCCATTAAAGTTAGCATCTAACAGAATATTGCTAGCTTTTACATCTCTGTGAAGCACAAGTTGCTCCCACTCTTCATGAAGGTAAAGCAGTGCAGATGCTACGTCTTTAAGAATTCGAAATCGCTGAACCCAACTAAGGTTTGGCTTTGAATTGCTAAATAGGAACTTTTCTAGACTTCCATTGGGCATATAGTCATAGACCAATAGAAGTTCTCCTTTACGCCGGCAGTAGCCTAGGAGCTGCACCAAGTTCCTGTGCCTTAGCCTTCCCATGCTAACAATTTCACTAACAAACTGCTTCATCCCTTGTTTTGAATTATGGGAGATCTTCTTGACCGCTATGTGCTCATTTGAAGAAGGTAATACTCCTCTGTAAACACTTCCAAAACCCCCACTACCAAGTAGCTCTTTTTCTTTAAAACCTTTTGTTGCTTTATAGAGATCCTTATAAGAAAATCTTTGAGGACCATATTCTTTTTCCCAATCTTCACGTATTTCTTCATATTTTTTCCTTCGTATAACATACGCACCACCAGAGATTGCTACAAGCATGGCAATCACTGCTACTGAAGGAAGAATAATTATCAAATCTTCTTTTGACTTTGGTTTTCTCCGTGGAGGAAGTGAAGGAAGCTTTGAGTAGTCGAGGCTTTGTGCTTTCCCAATCTTACTGAAGCTCCAGCCGAGAATATAGTGATCACTAGCCAATTCACCAGTTGATGAAGAGAAACCAACATACATGGAATCCAAAAGAACAGTAGAAAGATCAATGCTTGTTGATAAAAGAGGTTGGGTAGGCTTATTGCTTCCTACAGGAGCTAGTGTTAAATTGAGCAGCTTCTCCACTTCATCATAATCTATCCACAGCTGCATTGGACTTCCACTCAAGAAATCCAAGCTTTTAGTTATCCCTTCCGTAAAGTATGTTGCTGGAGCTGATTTCAAGGATCTCAAGTTGTTTACATCGATTCCAACATGGCTGCCTTGCATATCTTCAAATTCAGGGCTTTGAATTGTGTCTAGCTCTATAGCAAACACATGGTTTGAAGAAAGGCCATTGCTTGAAGAATTAAACAGCCCAAAGTACTGGCTTGCTACAGCCCCTGCCAGCTCCATGGTAGGTGAGATAGTGAATGCAATACCATGGCCGCTAGGATTGGCCAATTCTGGAACCATGGCAAATACAAAGTGGGTTGAAAATGACAGGGAATCAGAGCTGTTAGATGCAGATTTGTTGAACTTGAGAGGAAAGGGGAAGAAAGCACGGCCGACTTGTATATTTGAAGTGTTGGTTAGCTCCAATAGACCATTGGGTAGGATCTTAGCAATCCCATTTAGATGCAGATTGGCTCCCTTAAAGCCATTGAAGATGAACTGGTTTTGTTCTTGGGGTAAGGCAAACTGGTCTAAAAACATAAAGAATGTTACTAGAATAAGGAGTGATTTAAGATCTGCAGCCATTGAGAGAAGAAAGAAAACAGAGAAATGGAGACCGCTTGTTTATCTGTATCAACAATCTTGCTGTGAGTTTCTATATTTCAAAAGGGCATCCAGCTGGTCAATCACTCTGCCTTAGTACCAGTTTGGTTTGATTTATTTTTAATTTTTTTTAAGAAAAAACGAATCAAACAGTATTTAGTGAAATACTTTAAAAATAATAATTTTTTAAAAAAAATTAAAAAAACACTCAAATAAAAATTCTCTTTTAATTTTTTTAAAAAACCTGTTTAATTTCTTAGGAGAATTATTTTTTTTTCAAAAGATCCTTTTTAAAAAAATACCCCCTCTCTCTTCTCTCATTTTCTACAAATTATTCTTCTAAGATTTTTTTATTCTTATAAATATTTAAAAAAAATTAAATTTAAAACTGTATTTATGTATTATTATTTTATTTTATTTTATATCATTTTTTATCATTTTTTTATTTTTTTTAAAAACTCTCTTTATTATTTGATATAATAATTATATGATGTTTATTTGTTCTTAACTTCTTTATCATATACATAATATTTGTTGATTATAATTGAAATAATTAATCAAATAAATCAATCGTTGTTAAGATAAATTAGATGAAAATTGAAAAGTTAATATTCGTACTCGTTTATAGTTACTCTGTTTTAAAGAATTTTTTCTTTTAGGTGTAATAATAGGCTACACTACAAGAAAATTAAAATAGATTTACAAGAATTACAAAATCTCTTAATTTCTTATCAACGAATTCCACATTTAAGCCAATAATATCCAACAGATAATTAACATTTCTCAACAAAATAAATAACCCATTCAAAATAAAAAAATATAAAAACTAAAACTTTTTTATTCATGGAGAGAAATTTTGTTGATTAGAACATCAAGACCTTGATAAATTTATATGAAATTAATGTTGATGATTTCAATGGGAAAATGGATTGCCAAATCAATGGCTAAACGTGATTTTTCTGATCTAGTTGGATCCATTATTAATATTACTTTGGGTTCTCCTCTTTGTAGGTAACATCAATTTTATTCAACTTCAAAAGTTATAAATTTCAAGTCAAATTTTAAAAAATAACAATAAATATTTTTTATATTTTTTTTATCTTTCAACAATTCACAATATTATAGGAAATTTTTTTTTATTTGATTTAATTTTTTTCTCATTTATTAACTACCATTTATAATAATTTTAATCAAAATTAAAATTTATATAAATTGTTTTACTAAACAACTTATCTTTAAAAAATAGTTTATAAAAAGTAAATTTACCAAACAGTTTTGACTTAATTTTATAAGTGGTTAAATTTAAAAAAATAGCACTTAAAATGTAAAATGTTTTAAAAAATAATCTTTTTTATAATTTTAACTTTTTTTAGCTAAATTAGATAAAATTATCCTTAATGAAACTTCATTATATCAAGTGCATATAATGTTACACATTATGCATATGATGTTACATATAATGTACAAAAACATATTGCATGTCATGTATTAAACCTCCTTATATTAAGTATATATGATGTTACACACCATGCACATTATGTTACATGTCATGTTTGAAACATTATTGTTGCACGACATATACAAAAACATATTATACGATATAGTTAAAAAAAGTTATTACACGCTTTGTTAGAAAAATATTATTGTTACATATTATGTTCAAAAACATGTTATACATATTGAAAAAAATATTGTTGTTACATGTCATGTTGAAAAAAATATTGTTATTACATGCCATGTCAAAAAAATATTATTGTTAAATACTGTGTTTAAAAAAATTTTGTTATATTTTAATGTCTAAAATATTGTTGTTACTTACAAATTAAAACTTCAAATTTTTTGTACTCTCTTAATTATTTTTTGGTTTTTTAACGATATGCCACTAATTAAAGTATTTCTAACATGCTTTCATAAATCAAAACACAATTTTGAATTTTTCTTATCTAAAACACTTATTTGAACTAAAAATAAAAAAAATTATTTTTTAAACCCTAGATTTATAAATTTTAAATTCTTGAGTTTATTGGTATCTAGGTCCCGAATTGATGTAATTAAAACTATTTGAAACATCTATAATTATCCAAAATACTTAAAAATTAAAATTTTCAAATAACCACTCACGCTAAGCACATCAAAACTATTTTTTGATGTCTTAAAAGTATAAGAGAGAGAAATTGAGAGCACAACATATGGCTGTTGAAGAGAGAAATCGATAAAATTAAAAAAAGCTAGATGATGAGAGAAAGAAATTGAAAACAGAGACAAAAATAAGAAAAAATTGTGATGGATAATTTAATTTATTTAAAATAAATTCAAGAATATTTTTATCAAATTATGACTAAATATGATTAATAATAATTAATTTTATTTTGATGATTATTTTTAAAATCAAATTATAATTTTTTTATAAAAGTTTTATAATAATTTTTAAATTAATAAAAAATGGGACCAAATATGCTTTTAATCTCTTCGAGGTTTCCTTATGTGGTCCAAATTGTACCGTCAAAATGGAAATATTATATATGTGGGAATGCAAGTGGGGCTCAGCGACCTACATGGTCATATCGCCGCTTTGAAAAGGCAAAATTGTGGAATCAGAGCAGGAAAGGGAATCCCAGAAAAGGATCACCATGTATACAAAGAACAAAACCTTTGTGTTTCGTTGTTTTTCTAAATAAACTTTTTGAACAATACCTTTATATGAATGTCAGCATAGAATTTTTTTTCTTGTGTTTTTCATTTCTGAACCATGTGATTCAGTTGCTTGTATCAACTTATCGAATTAGTCAACATTTAACGGCACAAGAGAAGTTGGGATTGCTGTAAACCACATAGAAAGTGCTGCTCTCCATGGACAGCGAACAGTTCCATTGGCTTTTGCAAATACTGATGGAAACAAATGACAATTCTTATCACGATAGATGACCAGAGAACAAGGCCTTGGAAAGGTATAATATGGTGCCAAACTTTCCAATTTCTTTTGCCTTTAGTATGTAAGCATGAAATGGACTGTCTTTGATGTGGAATCGATTCAGATTCAGGACCCCAATGAAAGTTCAGAGCATTTTGTGAAGGAATCACAGCTAAATATTGGGCTAGATTTTGTTGTGGTGGTTGATGTTCAATTGAGTTCATATTTGGTAGACTGGTAGTATTTTCTTCAGACGGGCGGCCTGGAATTTTTTTTCTTTTTTTTAATTTTCTTTCTGTTTCAGGACCTAATTAATAATATTTTTCAACACATTATTATGTCATATGCTCCTTTACACGGTTACACCACATACCAAAAGTTAGACCAGCAGTTCTGCAGGTAAGAATTCTTGGATACAAACTTTGAACAGTTGTAAGGTGGATTACAGTTAATGATGATGATGATGCTTCATATTGAATACAAAACTTAAAATTAGATTTCTTGAAACTATTTATTAGAAGAGACTGTCCAGAAAACCATGTCGCAATCAGGGTAAAATTTATCTTTCAGTTGGCTTGGAGTACTCTTCCTTCATAACTGCAAAAAGGCAAAAGGAAAAATGAGAGGAGTCATTGGTATCCTGAACAAGGATCAGTTTGAGTTACTAGGTGACAATGATGAAGACTACTGAACCTCCATAGTAGGACTGGACAGAAAGAGTTATAACTGATGTACATTTGACCGTGTGACTTACCATGATATCAACTGATCTTTTGCAAAATAGTATCCAGACTCTTGAAAGAAATTTTGGCAATAGATATGATATAATTTGGATTCTAGAATCCTCAGGCAGTCACGATTCAGCATCCATTTGTTAAATTTTTTATTCCTCTAATACTAAATTCAAGTATGCAAGTGGATGCCAAATTTGCGATTACGAGGAAAAAGGAAGGTACCAACTTGAGCATTGTTAGAAATGGGAATGTGTGGAGATGAGTTTCCAGCTGAATGATCGATTGTAGATTGGGCTGTCTCCTCTCTCCAGAGCAAAGAGTTTACAGCCCCTTTCACTTTTTCGATCACACCCACATCACCTGGAGTTCTCCTTGGGCTCATTGCATCAGATATTGCCTGAGAAAGTGCTTTCTCATCTTCCCCTGGCTCAAATTTGTTCTTTATATACTCCTTCACTGAAACACCTTTATCCCAATTGTTCTCTCTGGGGCTGATTGGGTTATCAGCTTTTAGGGCATGCTTGTCAGTTTCTTGAGTAGCATACTTGTCAGCTTCATGAGTACCATCCTCGCTGGTTTTATGAGCAGCATGCTTATTATTTTCATAAGTAGCATGCTTCTCAGTTTCGGAAGCTGTTGGCGCTGAAACAGAGAGGCCTTGAATCTTTGAAGCAATCTTCTGGGTTGCATCTGTTCCTGTGGCATTAGCTGGTGCCTGCTTCTTGGCCTTGGCTTCCGTTTTTTCTTGTTCAGGAACAGGTTTGACACTGCTTGGCAAAACATGCTCTTCTGAGATTACAGGAACTGCCCTTGGATGCTGCCTTGCATTCTCCTTGTACCCTTCAGGTGCCAGCTCCGATTCATACACTGAGAATAATATGTCACAAGCAGGAGCATTTCACTAAATATAAGAGGAAAGCAGCTAAAAAGAGCATCAACAAAATTGAGTCAACTAAATGTAAGAAGATTTATGATATTACTTGGAGCACCAAGATACTCAGGATCTCCTACAACTTCATCACCATCGTCCTCATCTTCCAACCTAACACCCCAAGAGGGCGTGGTGTTATCTCCTTCACTATGCTTCCTTTTAATGAAACTCTGCCTCCATCTTCGAGCCTTCTCCTTGACTTTTGAGAGAACGGTTAACTTTTTGGGATGGTAATGGACGTCTTCAGGATCATTGACCTCTTGGCTCCTTGCAGATCTGGGTGAAGAGTGTGATTGAGGCGACCAGGCTAGAGGATCCTCAGCTGTACAAGAAAGTTATTTAAAACAAAAACTATGAAAGATATCTTTGCTTGCTTTGAGCCAAAAAAACACATTTTTTTTTCCTTTAGAAACAATTCATGACTCCAATTTTGGCTCTAAGCAAATGCTAAAGAAGTCAGTTGTTGAACAGAAATAGTATCCCGAAGATCTCTGGCCCTTGAATATACCTGATTAACCTGTTGTGTTCTTAGTATGGAATTCTGGGATTACCTCGAAGAAGTTGTTCAATAGTTGGAGTGGTAGGATTTCGATGATTATCGCCATATCGATGTAAGGGATCAAGTTGAGCCATGTTTTCTCCGATTGTTGACTGATTGAATTTCGTGTTCCTTCCCGTCTTGAAAGTCTTCCACAATCGGTTTTGCATTCTAGATGTCAACCTAAAGAGAGACATATAAGAGAAAACAACATTACTGGAGCATGACTCCCCGGTGTTTTTGCATGGACAGCAAACAATTGCCACATAATTCGACGAGGTACTGAGATGCCTGTGGGCACAAGTTTTACACATGGTAACAAAATAAGGATGCAATGGCATTGTTTTCCTTTTCCTTAAAATAGCAATTTGACTAGGTCAGGATCAACTTTCAACCTCTTCTTTGGCCAGATGTCCAATGGGACTGGAATTTGACAATAACCTTTGCAAACATATGGTGCTTCCACTATCTGAAATGATGATGCAGTTTCATGCACATTCTAATAAATACAGGAAACACAAACCTTTTAGATTAGACAGAGTACCACTCTTTCCATGTGCATGTATTTTGTGCTAATGAATTGTAATTGTTTAGAGAAGATCCTTATATAGAATCAAATCATTACAAATCCTTACAAAACATTAAATTAATAAAAACACTTTTCACATGTCCTTACAAATCCTTTAGCTAGAACAAAACATTGAAATTAAGAAAATAAAAATGTTGTTACAATTTTTTCCAAAGGTTCTGAATAGCAAACTGACAACACATACAATTTAATTATTCAATTGATTCATCAGCAAAATGCTTCCTCTTTCTTGTCGATCTCATGGAATCTGAGGACTATAATTCCATGCCCCCAAGCAAACAGATTCACATGTAAGTCGTAAAATTTTCTATTACACATGGCAATGAAGCTCTTTTATTAAGGAGCACACCAACCCTTTGCATTGAATATCAATTATACCATTGCAAAGGATAGATTTCCAAAATTGAGTGAGCAAACGTTATTACTCAGAACAAGGCATGTTTATTTACTTAACATGTAATGGAAGGATATACAGAAAACTAAATGTCCCAGATACCTCTTCACAAAATTTAAGATTACTTCCTCTAAACAGGCTTTACCTCAGCATAATACAATTAAGCTGGCTGCAAAATTTAGGTCTTGTTATCCTTTCATAAATATACGGCTATGCATCACCAAAAACAGTTACACGTGATTTGAAAAGCCAAACTTGGGAAAAGAGTTTCTTCGATGAAAGGATATTCTAAATTCTCTCTTCCATCCTTTGAAGAAACACCCAAGATAAAGCTGATTTTCTTCTATCTTGATGATGGTTGACAGTTTCACATTGCAATAGAGACTGAGTCATTCGATAACTCAAATCCAACTACAGCCTGGATTCTTCCTCACCCCTCTATCAGACATTAGCTTACACACAACTGCTGCATCATCCCAGTCATTCCCCATTTTCAGTACTTTTGATAGCAGCACATATGTTGCAGGATCATTAGGCCACAGCTCTAGAAGCCTATTTGCTGAACGTGTAGCAATTTCTATATTTCCATAAACTTCACAAGCACTTAGAAGAGCTTTGTAAACAGATGGTCCTGGCTCGATTGGCATGCTATTGATAAAGGCTTCTGCTTCATTCAGATACCCTGCCCTACCAAAAAGATTAATAACAGCAGCATAGTGCTCCACTCCAGGCAGTTCAAGCATGGCATCATTTTTCATCAACTCAAAGTATTCAAGTCCTTTGTCAAGAAATCCAACATTGCTGCAAGCAGATAGTACCACAAGGAATGTGGTGCTATCAGGTGTAATCTCTGTCTTTCTCATCTGTTCAAACAACTCCAGAGCCTCTCTACCATATCCATGATGAGCGCATCCTGATAGCAGCGAGTTCCATGAGACCACGTCATATTCTTTCATCAATAAGAACACCATTTTTGAATCATTGATCACACC